>NW_010300127.1:644-9990 GCF_000700745.2 Antrostomus carolinensis | reverse complement strand
AGGCTCTGCTCTCCTTGCGGGCTCGGGGGGAGGAAGAACAAGGAGGGAGAAGCCGCCTCAGGTGCTGTTCAGACTGAGGGCAAATGAACCAGCATCTCCTCGGCGCAACAGAAGGAAGAAGCAATTTCTTGTGACACACGGTGGAAGGCTGCAGCGGGGCTGGCCCTTTCTGTCAGAGCTGGTGTACCACACCGAGGCTTATGTGCTGGAGCGGAGAGGGGAGGGGACCAGCAGTCAAGTGATATACACATCACTCACGGAGGGAGACAGTCAGCAACTCAGAAGAACAAGGCTCCAAAAGATACCTGCCTACCTACCCACCTGGGATCCTGGTGCCAGGCAAGCATGGTGTGTGCCAGTCGGCCACCACTGCTTGTCCTCTGCAGCAGCAGGGACACAACATAGAATCAGAGAATGTTCTGAGCTGGAAGGGACCCACCAGGATGATGGAGTCCAACTCCTGTCCCTGCACAGGACAATCCCAACATTCACACCATGTCCCTGAGGGCCTTGGCCAAATGCTGCTGGAATCTTGTCAGGCTTGGTGCCATCAGCACCTCCCTGGGGAGCCTGTTCCAGGGCTCCACCACCCTCTGCCTCAAGAACCTTTTCCTCATGGCCAACCTCACCCTCCCCTGACACATCTTCCTGCCATTCCCTCTGCTCCTGGCATTCGTTGGTGGCCAGAGAGAAGAGATCAGCGCCTGCCCCTCCTCTTCCCCTTGGGAGGAAGTTCTAGACCCCCAGGAGATCTCCTCTCAGTCTCCTCTTCTCTAGGCTGAACAAACCAAGTGCCTTCAGCCTCTCCTCACACCCTTCCCCTCTAAACCCTTCTCCAATGCTGTGTCCCTCCTCTGGACACTCTCCAGCAGCTTTAGATCCTTTTTCTCCTGTGGTGCCCAAACTGCCCCCAGTGCTGGAGGTGAGGCCGCCCCAGTGCAGAGCAGAGCGGGACCATCCCCTCCCTGGCCCGGCTCGCAGTGCAGTGCTGGATGTCCCCAGGACACGGTTGGTCTCTTGGCTGCCAGGACACACATAGCTTGGACACAGACGACGGCACCCCTCAGCATACCCCTCTCTAGAGGGTTCATTTCTCAACCCTTCAGCCTCCAAAGAGGTTGAACACCTGGGCAGAAGTGCTTCTGGGATGAGACACAGTACTAAGGAACATCCAACAAGGTAGCACAGGTGGGACGTTCATATTTGCATCTAGAGCTTGTAAGTGAGGTTCAAGTTGGCTGTGGAGGGTTCACAGTCAAGGATGTCAGGAAATAAAAGCTCTTAACTTGTAGGAGACCTGTAACAAGAAGGATCTGAGATGCTAGGTGTCTGGAGTAGCCAAGAGAGAACAGGTAGCAGCACAGAAGTCTCCTCTTGAAGCAACACAATTTCAGTGGCCATTTGGTCTCCAGTGAATGCAGATATGGCTGTGTCCTCCTTAGCTTGCAACACCCACCTGGCTGCCAGAGCCTTCTTTCCACAAAGCAACTGGAGCAGTTCTGGATAGAACTGGGAATGACTTTCCCACTGCAGCCTAAGAAACACCACCAGTACCTGAGAAAACGAAGACTTCACGCATGTACATGTGTATCTGTGCAGCTCCATGCCTGCAGTAGACAGTGGTGCTTTGGAGAACCTTGGATTCTCCTTGCATGGGGCCTCCATGTTATGGAGACAGCAACCAAGGCACTGACAGAGCACGTGTCCTGCCCAACCACTAAGTCTACGATGAGTTCAGAAACCAAATATTTAATTTCTCTAGTCTTGGCAATGCTCCTTCACCATCCTCTGGATTATTCCTACTCGTTAGCATAACCATCTCCAAACCTTTGGGTCAATCCAGACCTGCCCCTGGCAAGCAGGAATAACCAAGTGTGGGAGCACACACTTGCCTGCATCCCAGAATAGAACACAGCTGGAGTCACATCCGAGTGCTGCCAACGGGAAGATGAAAGGCTCTCAGCCACTCCTCTTTTTCCGCTGACACTGTCTTTATGGGCTCTTCTCCCCACTCCATACACAGCTCCTTTAAGTGCTGATTTTCCACAGGTGGTGAAGTTCCAGATGCTCCTGGGAAGCTCTTCCAACTCCATTTATTCTATTTAAATAACAGGGCAGATGGTTTATTACTGCTATTAAAGGGCTCGTCTAGGTATGTGGAGAGAACACAACGTGTATCTGAGCCTGGGATTCAAAGAGCTACCAGGACCTCTGAGCACCCAGACCCTTGACACCAGCACTTGGCCGCAGAAGAGCAGAGAACCTCCTCTGTCTGCATCAAGGGCTGGGAATGAGTTTCTAGCTCCTCACCTACATCACACCAGGTCCTTCTGTGCTAGTGAGGAGAATTATACCAGCCCAAGAGATCTTCAGGACTCTTGTGATTCCCTTTCCAGAACAGCTGCTACCCACTGAACAGGGTGAAGATCCGATCTCCAGGATATGGGCAGAAATCAGGTTAACCAGGATCTCACCAGGAGCTGAAGCACACACAGCCCTTGGAAGCCGAGTATTTGTGCTGAATCAAGCTATGGCTGCTCCCTCGACAACCAGGGGAGCCCTGGCTAAGGACAGACCTGCTGCCTGCACCCAAGGACAGAGGTAGGCAGTGAGCTCCATGCCCCCTGCAACCTAGGAAGCCCCTCAGGAGTAGGTGCAACAGGGGTTATAAAGAGGGTCTCCATTACCCCAGTTTCACTAACCCAGCACAGCAGGCTCTGTGCTTGGGTTGGGTTAGTCCAGCTGAAAAAATGACAGATATCCTGCAACACAGCAGCCCTGTGTTCTCCTGGAGGAGGAAAGGATCCCAAGAGGGAAAGCTGTCCCAGAAACCTGCTGATGTGTCCTTCACCCCAGCTGCAGAAGCAGCAGCCATGGTGCCACTGGAGGAGCTCAGAGACCTGGGCACGGTGATCCTTCAAATAAGTCTTGATCACCTCTCTCCAGGTCCCATTTAAAACAGGCACTGGAGAAGGGGAGCACAGGCTGCTCTTTGAAGGAGGATCTAACCATGGAGGCACAGAAAGACAAGGAACCCTTCAGTGTGACAAACCTGAGAGTGGGAAGGAAAGAAACCACCACTGGGGCTGATTTCTAGTTACATTTTGCAATAGACTCACCTCTCTCCCAGCAGGGAGGGAAGGAGGCAAGGAAAGGAGCAAGTAACCCAACTCATTAAGCTGCTCTCTTATCTGAGGAGCTGGGACAGCTTCAGCAAGGAGGGTGGACTCTTGGGACCAAAGGACACTTGGTTCCCCCCATTTAGCTACACACACTTGAGGTATGTTCCAACTGTCACTTCACAAGCAAGCCCTGCAGAGGAAAGCAAGCTGGATGAAGAGGAAGCTCTACTTGTTTTTGTTTCTCTGTCTTTAAGCCAATTAAGGAATTATCTTTTTAAGTGAGGGTCTGTGGTCTACCTCAGAAGAGCCTGTGCTCCCTGGAGAACAGAGCAGGGCAAGGGTGAGGTGGCCACCTGGAGTCCTCCATTGCTTCTCCTCTGCAAAAATCCCAGCTACCCCAAACCCCCAGAACCTCACTGTTTCCCAACACACTCCTGCAGCAGATCCCTTTCCCCTTTGCACCTTGGGTTTCTCACCAGTACTCCACACAAAAAGCAAGTTTTGTGGACATCATGCAGACCTACCCTTGTATCTTTCACCACTTGCCCAGTGTTTTAAGAACCCAACCTGGAAAAAGCCTTTGAAGCTTCAGAGCCAACCAAGAAGAGGCTCAGACAAAGGCATGGTCTGTACTTTTATTCTGCTCTTGTAACACCTGGCCTGAATGCAGGGTGGTCAAATCAAGGATAGTGAGGAGGGGGCTACAAACACAGGTGGAGCAGACATCTGAGGGGACAGTACAGGCAGCTGAGGAACATGTTTGCCAGGACAAACAGCTCCTGGTGTGGGACTGTGTAGATGGATCCCTTGCATCAACTAAACTTGCCCTCAGTAAATTTGCAGATGACACTAAGCTGGGTGGACCTGATGATCTGCTGGAGGGTTGGAAGGCTCTACAAGGGGATCTGGACAGGTTGGGTCAATGGGCTGTAACCAGCTGTATGAGGTTTAAGGCCAAGTGCCAGGTCTTCCACCTGGGTCACACCAACCCCACACAATGCTCCAGGTTTGAGGCAGAGTGGCTGGAGAGCTGCCAGGTGGAAAAGGACCTGGGGGTGTTGGTGGACAGCAGCTGAACATGAGTCAGCAGAGTGCCCAGGTGACCAAAAAGGCCAAGGGCATCCTGGTCTGGATCAGCATCAGTGTGGCCAGTAGGACCAGGGAAGTTCTCTTCCCCCTGTACTGGGCACTGGTGAGGCCGCAGCTCGAGTGCTGGGTTCAGTGTTGGGCCCCTGAGTCCAAGAAGGACATGGAGGTGCTGGAGCGTGTCCAGAGAAGGGCAACGGAGCTGGGGAAGGGTCTGGAGCACAAGTGTGCTGAGTTCCCTTGTGGCTGAGGGAACTGGGGGTGTTGAGCCTGGAGAAAAGGAGGCTGAGGGGAGACCTTCTGGCTCTGTGCAAGTCCCTTGGAGGAGGGTGGAGAGAGGTGGGGGTGGGTCTGTTCAACCAAGGACCAAGGGACAGGACAAGAGGAAATGGGCTCCAGTTGTGCCCAGGGCAGCTGAGATGGGATGTGAGGAAGAATTTCTTTGCTGCAAGGGTTCTGAGGCATTGGAAGGGGTTGCCCAGGGCAGTGGTGGAGTCCCCATCCCTGGAGGGATTTAAAAGATGGGCAGACGAGGTTCTAAACCAGGTTTAGCAGTGGACAGGTATGGTTGGACTCAATCTCAAAGGTCTTTTCCAACCAAACAATTCTATGAATTTAAATGGCAAGGGCTTTGCCCTTCCCACACCACACAGAGCTATTTTCCCCCACTCCTACCAGCACAGCCTGTAGAGGACACGCGAATTCTGCACCAGAAAACAAAAGCACCTGCATGTGCAGGGCAGTTTGGATGTACCAGTCCGTTTGCTGGGATGAAAAGCACCTTCTGTTATCTTTAAGAACAGGGAACAACTTTAGGTGTCACACACCCAAACAAAGGCATTTGGAACTGATGCTACCATCCCTCCTGCCCCACGTTTGCTTTCCAACACACCAAGTGTCAGCACTGGTGGGAGAAGAATTTTCCTGTTTCCCAGGACTAAAGAGATATGGGACTAAGACTAAACATGCTGGAACTGGAAAGAGCCAGGAAAACCTGATGGGACTGTAAACCAGGCACACTCAGGACTCACCTGACTCCCAGTGCAACTACCCGCTCACGTGGGGAGGCTGGAAGAGGAGATTTATCGGTGGCCGCCAACCCAAATTGCTGCTCAGCTAAGATTTATGCTGCAATTTGTTGTGCTGTTAAAATAAAATTGGAAGGGTAGTAGGGGAAGAGAAAGAGAGAACGAAAGAGAGAGGTGGGCGGGGAAATGCATCAGGAGCAACAACACAGCTCCCAAGCTCTCTGCTCCCATCTCTCACATCTCCATTGAATAAATCACCCGGCACTTCCAGCTGCTGTGCTCTCCAGCCTTTAGTGCCTGCAATGCTAATTCCTTGGCTCCCTTCTCAGGGGGGCACACGCAGGGAAGGGTTAATAGAAATCTCTCCATCTCCACAGCAGCTGAAGCGTCAGACTCAATAAATCCACCAGGCAGAGAACAGCAGGAAAGGTTCAGGGTGTCTGAAGGCTGGTGGCTGCTCCCAGAACTTCCACACTGCAGCCACAAAGGCTCCAGAGGACAGGAGGAAGGATGCTCCCACCTCAGATGTCACCCTCTGCCTTCTACCTTCTCATTCCAGCACTGGTTTAACACCATTCCTACCTGCCGAGGTCACAAGTGAGCTAAATTACCCCCTGTCACTCCAGGAGCTTGCTGACTCTGTACACTAGATCTGCAGGAACAAGGCTGTCCTGGATCAATATCCCTGCATGTGTGAAGAGCCACAGGACTCCCCCACCGAGACCCCCACTGACCCCTCCTCTGAGGAGAAGCCAAGGAAAGGTCAGAGCACCCTGCAACTCTCAAGGAATCCTGGCTCTGCTCTGCAGGACTTGATGCTGACACGTGTGACCTTCAAAACATCTAAAGCAAAACCTCTTTAGTGAACTTTAACACAACAGCTTCCTCTTGACATCAGGGAAACTCGCCCCGCCCTGAGCCAGCAGCTCTGTCCCCTACTGCCAAAACCACGGAGGGAATTCAGAATCACATCCAAGGAGACTTCGGCCTTTCACCACCTCAGCATCCCTGCCCTTCACAGAAAGAGCCTTGAGGATTCACACCTCATTACAGAGAGCACAGGGCAATTTCACCAGAGGCCAAAATATCAACCCAACACTGACCACACAGGTGAGCTCTCAAGCTTTGTTACTGAAGTACCTTCTCATGGTGCTCCAGCCAGCAACTGAGTCCAGCTCCTTCTTGCAAGGGAGACAGCAGAAGCTGGGATCCTGGGCACGGGCTGAGTCCCACCAACAGCAATGGATTTGTTTGTGTATGTGCCTTAACTTTAGAGAGGACAATTATCAACAGCTTCCGAGAGCTCAGTGGTATAAAACATGCTGATCTTATTGTGGTTTGGCTGTGAACGCTTCCTCCTGCACAACGTACTCACCATTTTCTTACACTGATGGCTTCTAGGACAGTCCTGGGTCATCCCTCAGTACCAGTGTGCACACGTGCAATACCCCTGGAAGCGCAGAGCAGACCCAGAGCTGTGCCCTCTGTGACACAGCATCCAGTGCAGACAGCGAGACCGACTCCTTCAACGTGCTGTGATCCCCACCAAGCTAAAACCTTCCCCTCCACCAGCCTGTCCCACTGGCACCGAGTGAGACGTGGCAGCCAGCAGCACCTCGAGGCCACCCCGGGGCAGTGTCCATGTCACAGGAGATCACCCACTGAGACACCATCAGCAAACCAAGGACCTCCAGGAGGACACAACAGCATTGCACCACTTCAGAAGCCCACCACTCAATCAACGCAGGCACCCACACAGTCTGGCATCGCTATGCACTTTGAAACCTGTGGCTGTTTGATTTCCTTGGGTTCTCAAAGCCAGGGAGGAGGACTGGGTGGGTTATGTGGAGCTGGAAGGGCCAGGGGCAGAGCAGGATAACACTCTGCTGGGGCAGGCTGAGCCACACGACCATCCAGCACCCCGACCTGCTCCTGCTGGTCATGCCCCATGCTCTAGAGCTACTGCCACCTTACCTGAGCCAGCAGCACACCTGGCTGGCTCCTCCGGCACTCAGCCAGGCAGCGATTACCAGGGAAGCCCCTACAAGTTCTACTGTACCCTGGAGGCCTCCAGACTGGGTAATTCAGACTGTAGCACTGTTTACTGCCTCGTAAAGGTGACACATACTTAAGTTAGTGCTTTGAGAGCTGGAATCTAGAGGATGCTCCTGGTTTGAGCACGTGCAATTAACCTGCACGTGTCCATGTGATGCAGAGAAGCATCCTGCCATGGTAGCAATAGAGCAGAGAGTGTGCTCAGGCTCCTCCAACAGCTCAGCACCCCTTCCCTGCAGCAGGACACAGCCCTTCCTACCCAAGAGGGCAGCTCCCGCTCTCATTTAAAGCTCCTGAACCTCTTCCAGTCACCCACACTCTGATAAAGAGCTCTTGGGTAACCTCAGCATGCATGCTCCTCAAGGACAACCTGAAGGACATCACTGTCAACCCACGGACACGGGACAGAGCGGAGAGAAAGAGCGCGCGTGCCCTGCCTGCAGCAGAGTTAAACGCTGCACAAGACAGATGGGTCCTGTCAGCTGCTGTGCCCTCCCCACCGTCACCACAGACAGCAGTGCCTCCAACACAGGCTCCGAGCGAGCCAGGGGCTGCAGTGCCCACACCAGCACGTCCAGAAGATGCAAAGCATCTAAATATTTGCTGTAGGAAAACATAACCCAAGGAAAACAGGCCATCGTGCCAAGCTTCGCGAGGAGATTCTCTAAGGGGTGTGTAAAGCGATGATGTGCCCAACGCACGTCACCACATCTGCCATGGAGGCTGCTGGGCAAAAAAAGCAGCGGCCTCGGTGATCAATCTGCTCTGTGCCATGGGCTGCAACCTTGCAGCTCCTGAAAAAAATAAACAAAATAAAATAAATAAAAAAAATCCTTTCCACATTTCAGAAGCACCAAGTGTTTCCACATTTGTCCCTCTCCACAGACAGACACGACAGATGTGGGTTAAGGCAGCAGGAGGAGCCTTAGCTCCGCAGCAAGGAAGGTTAAAGAGGATCCATTTGCTACAGTTGGTGGCACAGGTCTGATGGGAAGTCATAGAATCCCAGACTGGTTTGGGTGGGAAGGGACCTTAAAGCTCATCCAGTTCCACCCCCCCTGCCAGCAGCAGGGACACCTTCCACTAGACCAGGTTGCTCAAAGCCTCATCCAACCTGGCCTTCAACACTTCCAGGGAGGAACAGCCACAGCTTCTCTGGCCAACCTGGGACACTGTCTGACCACCCTCACAGTGAAGAACTTCTTCCTAATATCTCATCTAAACCTCACCTCTTTCAGCTTAAAGCCATTTCCCCTTGTTTTGTCATTAACTGCCCTTATGAAAGTCACAGTGCTGTGTGGGGCACATGTCAGCCAACACTATGGTTCTCAATAAAAGGTGTCTCCTCTTCAATGTCCCAAGGAATCAGGGGGAAAAATACATATACACACATATATCTATCTGTAGTTGCACAGTTCCAAGGTGTGCAGGTTAAAATCAGGTTTTCAGGAAGATGAGAGATCCTGCTTGTGTCCACCTTCCCCCCACTCCACAGGTGGTGAACGCTACTCAAGGCCAGGGGGTTTGGATACCCTGTCCTCTTCCCCACAAAAGGTGGAAAGAACCAACCTCTCAACATCTCCTTTTGCTCTAGTGAACCTGTCAGGCTTCACACGCAGGAGCCCAGCTCTGTGTAACCGCTCAGAGCACGGAGCAGTGGGGCTTGAATCCACGTGTCTGGAGACAAAGCTGAGCTCCGAACTGCTCTGGGCAAGGGCAGGCGAGGCCCCTCCAGCTCCCAGCAAGCTGCTGCCTTGGCAGCCTGTAAGCACCTGCAGCCCAAGCTCCCATCCTCACCCCATGCACCGCCCCAGCTCTCCTGCTGGTTGTCCCAGCGCCATGCGGAAGGGCTGCAGGCTGCGTTCACACTTCACTTCCAGTTCCCTTCTGGTTTGAATGTCCTGCTGCAGCCTCACGAATGCCATCTGTAACACAGGAGCAGCTTCTTTCTCTTCAGATCAGTTCTTCACACCTCTTCACAGTGACCTTCAGCACCTATCCCTCGCAGGGACTCAGCGATGCTTGTGGGCACGGACGCTGTGAGATGCTCCGGCT
>NW_010300127.1:0-273 GCF_000700745.2 Antrostomus carolinensis | reverse complement strand
CCTCCACCCTCCTCCAAGGCACTTGGACAGAGCCACAAGGTCTCCCCTCAGCCTCCTTTTCGCCAGGCTCAACCCCCCCAGTCCCCCCAGCCACAAGGGAACTCAGCACACTTGTGCTCCAGACCCTTCCCCAGCTCCGTTCCCTTCTCTGGACACGCTCCAGCAAGAACCACAGGAAGGTCCTCAACTCACATAAAAGCCCAGAGCAGTTTGTTGAGGAGAGCGGCTGATAAGGCTCAGTACCCTGGGCGGGTTGTGGATCCCTGGGCGGGT
>NW_010300126.1:7400-29824 GCF_000700745.2 Antrostomus carolinensis | reverse complement strand
ATTAATGTTTATAAATACGTAAAGGGAGAATCAAGTCAGGTAATGGTGGAATATCTGAAATTTCTTGGAGTGGAAAACAAGACATAGGTCTCCAGGATCTGAAACCAAGTATCTTCTCCAGAAATGCTTAAACAGCACAACACAAAACCATGAAGCATCCTACTGTATGCTTCTGACAAATGAGTGAATTTAGAGAATGGTGAAGAATGGTATGAATGTACGGGTCATGTTATCAGTACATATTGTACTTTGTCTCTGAATAGGGGAGATAGGTGGGCTTTCAGAGGCCTGGAATAGCTGACTAGCATCATCTCTCATTGGCCAAAGGCTGCTAAACCCACCAGTCAGGCAGACATATACTGTCTCCCTCCTTCCTTCTCCCTCCACTTCCCACCTCTGAAACTCCCACCTCATGTTTGTTAAGTCATTTGTTGTTATGTTCCAGACTCACCATAGCAATTGACTGACTCAGAATTGTCATTAATCACTATTTAAGAGCATTACAGTGGTTTTTAACCCCGAGTAAATCAGAAGGTCGTGAAAGAGAGACTAGACACGATAACTTCTTTTCTTTCTTGCCTTGCTAGTAATCAGAAATATGTCTCTTGTTCTCCCCTCCAAAAGGAGAGGAGCTGACAAGAGAGTTGTCTCCAGAGACAAAATAAAGATATGGGTCAGTGACACAATCTTCTCAAGCACAGTTATAGGGCCTCAAGAGAGTAGGAAGAATTTGAGCTGAAACTAGGTATTTATCTCCTTCTTCTGGTCCAACTGCAGCTTTCCATTCCCTGAAGTGAGTTACCAATCAGGGAGGTAAGAGATACTCTAAATAAAATAGGAGGTATTACTTCCTAGTTCCTCTTCTCCATGCCCTCTACTTGCAAGTAAATAGGGAATTGCCACCCAGAGCTTCTTAAGATCACAGAGGTATAGCATCTTCACCTTTTATCTCTGTTTATCACTGAAGCAGTGGATGTACACTCAAGAGAGGTATTGTTCGATGTTATTCATTCAGGGAAATCTCATGTTGAGTATTATTTGATCTTTACCACTTCCTTCTTTGGGAAGATCCTTTCTTTTTCAGTATTGTTGACAAGGTACAATGCTGGCATTAATGACCACGTTCTTTGTGCCATTACTGGAATATGCCTTGCTGAAATTGTTTAGGAAGATCCTTAGCTAATAGAAAGGAGGTCTTTATTCTTCTACTTATGCCACTGATTTATTTCTTTTTCTCCACAGCTCTGTTCCTTCCTGTTCTTACTCATTAAATTGCAAACTCTTCATTCTCTCTTGAGTCCCAGCTGTCTCTAAAAGGGTAATTCATACTTCACAGACTGAGACTCATCCTTACCCCCACTCATGTTCAAGCTCTTTAGAAGAAAGTGAACTTCCTGTGGTGTAAGCCACATGGAAAGGGTTAGAGACGAACAATATTTATGTAAGCATGTTGTTGCTTTGACAGAGCCATGGGGAGCAAACTGTTAGGGGCCTTTCTGTTTAAAGGCTCACAGGACTTTGTGAATGAGAACACAGAAATCTGTGGACTTATAATGCTGTAAGACATTTGAAACCAAAGCTCGAGGGTGGTCTTTTTTGGAAACTTCACAAAAAAAGAAAATTTTCTGTTTCTCCTCATTCTTACCCCATCTTCAGTAAGTCCCTGAATAACATATTTTGATAAAATGGACAACAGCAGGGATAAGATCAGGAGTTCAGGCAACATGGGGCTGGAGGAGGAGGGTGTGCACTCACAATATGAGGAGGAAAGGCCAACAGAAATTTTGGCCAAGATCAAACCTCATCAGAGAAAGCTAGAGCTGTGAGAACTGGAGAGGAAGAAAGAATTTGGAAGGAAGTCAAGGGAAACAAACTTTAGAAAGTGAATCAGCACTCAAAGGTTAACACAAAAACTCTGAGGCCTTTGCTGAAAAAGAGAGGTAAAATTCCAAACAAGATAGGAGAAGGGATGAGATTAGAAAGTCTGCCTTTATGTCTTTAATCTGTATTGACTGCTTCATTTATGTCTTTCATAGCCATCTCCCCATCCCAAAAACTACTTGCATCAGACAGAAATGTTTCTCAAGGAAGAAGGGTCAAAACAAAGTTTTTTAAGAATTGTGTATCACTGTTCTTACAAAGAGGTCAGGGTGGTTTCTAGACAAGTTTTCTTTCTAATATTTATACGGTTAATTGTTTTCTGCAAAGAGTTATTAAAATTTCCCTTAATTTTCTTCTCCTTTCTTTCCAATCAAGTCTATGGTTTTTGATCCCCAGCTTATCCCATTATCACTATCCCGTTCTAATTATCTTCCTTACTGCCTAAATTACCATACATGCATTCTTTTTCCCCTCCAGGACTTGGCTTCTCATACTTTGATCTGCTAATTGGCTTTTTAATCATCTCACTTTGTTTTCTTTTCTTTTTGATACTTAAAAAGGAATTACTGGCTGTAATGACCTGAAAGGTACCAGTTTGATAATGCTGGCTCCTGAGAGTCAGCCCTAGTTATGCTGATTCCAAGGCAACTAATGCAACTGCACAGCCAAGAGACAGCATCTCTACATCTGGGTATATGATTTAGGTGCCATCTCCATGTTGTTTCTTGTTCTCCCTGGAATCCTTGTAATTTAAATATCTGTCCACAGATGTTTGGACTGAATCTGCTCACTGCAACCTCTGCACATTTTTTGGTCCTCTTTTTCTCCTTCCCTTAGTCCTCCTGTCAATTCTGTTTCTTCTCCTTGCCAGTGTTCCCTTCCTTTTAATAATTCATGTTAAATTCCACAAAGCTCCAGTTTTCTTATTTTACTGACCCTTTCAGACCCCTGCTTTTTCTTTTTACAGTTGTGTCTACACATTGTCAAAGCATGTAGGGCCACACTACAAGGGGTTATGGGCTAAAGATCAAACCAGTCACTGAGTAGAAAAGTTCACGATCTTTTGGGTAACGCACATCCACATGTGCCATTCTGCTCTACCAGCAATTCAGACTCTAATAATCCTCACTTGACATTCCTGGATTTGCCTAGTGATGACAGTCTCTGTATATTAAGGCTAGTAAATGTCTATATTGCAAATCACATTTATGATTTTTTTAATGTCTTGAAGACTGTCAGAGGCAGACATCTGAAGGGTGTGATTTCTTGACAGACTGTTTATGTACTAATGTGTAAAATTTCCCTAAAATCTGCTCTGCCATTTCTGTTGCCCGTAGGGTTGAGAAATTCAGTAGTGCCTTCTGTTAGTGGTTGTCTAATCGTCTTGAATACAAGTACTTCCCATTGCACTATCATCATGCCATAAAATGGTTCATTGAAGTTTCCTAGAAATAGAAAAGGAGTTTAAAAAGTAAAAATCACTGCTGGGTTTCCATCTGCAAAATAAAGATTTAATTTAACAAATTTCAGTGCTTATATGTAAAATAAAATTCGTGCATTTGGAGGATTGTTTTTAAATGGGAGAAAAATTTGAATCAAAGTCGTAGGAAAATGAAGTTTAAAGAATCATTTTGTGAATGTAAAGGTAAAATATTACCTTTCCTGCACAGAAGATAGGCTGCCTGGGGAAAGAGAGGAGTGATGGTTAGCTTTGTGCTAGGTCAGTGCCTTTTGACAAAGATGGTAGTGTAGGAGTGGGCAGATAAATCCACAATGGAATCTACACACTTTTTTGTTTACTGTCTCTAGCAAAGGTTGCTGGTACCCCTACCACTGTGAATCCAGCCAAGCCATCTCTGACAAGTTAATCAAACAGAGAGGAAGGTGAGTAGTCTTAGCTATAATTAAAAATCCTGGGAATACTTATGCTTAATTATTTATTGTGTTTAAATGCTGAAGAATTTTGACTGATCAAATCAACATATTTTGTAGAGAAGGCTTTATTTCCAGCAGGGTTCTTCAGGTATCCATGTACCAGATATGATCTACCAGAGTTCTCATAACATGTGGGTTTTCTCTCATGTGAGATTTCAGGTTCTACAGGTCTAAACAGTCCTACAAAAGAATTGAAGACTTTCGAACAGGGCAGTGTTTATTTTAAATCATAGTGAAACAGAATGTCAAAATTTTTCATTAAACAGACTGACCATACAAGTCTGTTTCTGCAATATGGAAAACAAATCCTGCTCTTCCCACCCCTGCACTACACATTTTAAGACATACAAATCACTGTTTACATATTCATAGTACTTCACTTCAAGGTTATTCCAACCTTAACAAACTTCTGCCTTGAAATATTGGTACAACAAAGAAAATATTTTTAATGAAACAAGTATGCATGTTAAAACAAACAAACAAACAAAAATCTGTAGAAGGAAGAGAGCTACCACAGAGAGAATTAGCTATTAATTGTATTATGAAACAGCTTAATAAGTCTGAGGTATGCCACAGCGACGTCAGTGTCATACACCTCATCGTTTCAGTCCAAAGATAGATGAAATCATAGCTAGGAAAGAGATAGCATTTGTATGTGAAGTTAATTGAAAAGAAATCATGAAACAAATAATGAGATATATTGAAGCAGATAAAGTAGCAAACTACATCCATAATTGGCGTGTTAAAAATAAAGCTTTCAAGATTCGCATAGCACTGCATATATATTAGATACTGGATATTTCATCATGTTAACAGCACAGTAATAGCTGTTAAACACAGCTTCATGGAAGCAAAATAGTTACAAAAGAAATAAATCTATTTAGTGCCTCAACAACTTTATATTTTTATTAAAGTAAATATTTCAGTTTCATTGAGTATAAGGTGGTAAATTCTCTTTTCAGTTAATTTGTGCATATAAGGCTAAAAAATCCTTATTTTGAAGTACATATTTTCTATCACAAAAGAAAATAGACAATCAAATCAGAACCTGATTGTATCATTTTACTGCTATAAAGTCTGAAGAGTATGTAAAATAAATACTGAAGATATCATTATCAGTATATATTTATATCATAAGCGGAGCTGAACAACTGCTTCAACTAAGTTTAGTTAATTTTTGACAGGGTTGTAAGGGTCTCTGAAAGTGCTAAGATTTATTATTTCTTAAACGTAACAGAACAAAAAAGTAAAGCTGTATTTTTTATACCCCTTAATATACTTTTTTTCTCCCACTTTGCCTTGGAAATACTATTAATTAATTGTTTTGACTGAAGAAGTGAACCTGTAAAACAAATTGAATTTCATGTCTGATGCTAAAAAGGTATGTCTGGACCTCCGTACCCTAGAACATGGTCTTATTCCACAAACTGAAAGAGATGCAACAGCACAGTTTATCTGAAAAGTCAGTGGATGTAAGACAGGAAGATTTTTTAACAAGTATGGTAAAACACATACTGTGAAACTAGAGACTGAAAGTTTTTTCTGAGTAAAACTACTGTCCTCTGGCTCTTCAGAGGACATAGATGGCATATTATATCTATCAATCAATCAATCAATCGTTTGCTTGATCGATGTCTTTCACTCCTTGAAGAAATGACAATACACAAGACTTAGCTGAAGTGGAACAAATGTTCACTTGCTCATCTTTAATGTAAATGTACCTTATGGATTGTTGAACTTTCCAGAGACTACTGCTGTGTTGATTAATTGCTAATGAATGCTAATGAAGGAGTGAGGTGAATATACACAGTGATGTATTTAAGTGATGATTGATTGGATTTAACACTAGCTGTCAGGAGAGTACTTACCACATGCACAACAAGTCCATAAATATGCACAGAACTGTTAGTTGCCTTCCTGCGTGTCTCTCTGGTCTTTTAAGTCGATCTGTGACAGGGAGAGAACTGCCCCTCTAGACTTTCACTGCTAAAGTAAATTCATTCCTTAGGAAGGACATCACCTTTCAATGACAGGTTTTAATTAAACATTGATGATCAGTGTACAGTTGCATGACAAAATGTCACTCGATCAGCTCCCTTTTAAAAGCAAAAGTCAATTTTTAGAAAATTTTAATAATAAAAAAAATGCTAAGAGACCAATGTAAATAGGAGGAGACTGTTCATTAAAGCTCCAAAATACAGAGGGGATATTACAATAAACAAAAGAAAGAAATGCCATTTCCAATTTAAGAAGAGCAATACTAAGTTATTCCTTTATGAGATGGAGGAAAATAAATTGAAGCAGCAAACTTTTTCTGGCAAGTGCTATGCATCTGGTTAGAAATTCCAATGACTAAGAAAAAAAGCAGCTACTGACCAAATAAAGAAAAGAGAAGTGTGTGTAAGGGAGGAGAGAATAGGGGGTGGAGGGTGGAGTGGAGCAGACCCTGGAGCCAGGATTGGGGATGCTCTGTGGAGATTATTGCCAGCTTGGAATAAATTTCCTGAGTGGGAAGCAGGAGGTTTTTTTGTCATTTGGATGACAAATGCTCAATGTTCAGCTATCAATATCCAAATTTCTATGGTGCTAGGGTCTTTTGAAACACCTGCCATAGCTGCATGTGAATATCTCCCAATCACTAGCCTCTGGTAAATTCAGTACAACAATAAAGACCCTTTAAAATGACCTTTCAAAATTAAAGTTAAAATTCTTTTCTTCAAAAGGTGTTCTTTTTCAATAATAAATATATCCTTCACACAATCAAACTAAAGATAATAAAATTGTTTATTTTATACAGCCCACAAGAAAGGAACAGATAGGAACAGCTATTTCTAAACACTTTGGAGGCACTCACATATTACCACAGCTGTAATTTTCAGCTGCTTTTGATTTTCAAGTCCTTAAGCACTTTCCAGTAGGTATGCATACCCTCATACAGATAATTTAAACCCACTAGTAGTTAACAGCTGGCCGTTGAAGGTAGTTGCTATACTTGCAGGAATAAGACCTGAAATTCTGACACTGGCAGGAACATATTGAAATGTTTCTAATGATTCAGAAAATTTAATTTAGAATCAGCTTTGCTGCTGCTGCTGCTGAAATTTGTTTATACTAAGCTGACATCCAGGTTTAAGAAATGGCCTATACTTCTGCATGCCAAAGGGGAAGGGAATCAGTTTGGTGATGGTGAATTTCCACATGGGCAGGTCCGGAAGTAACCACAATTTCTTGCTGTGATTGTACTTCTAGGGACCTTTGACTTGGCAGCACACTTTGGCAGTGGGTTGTCCACTGTAAGTGGTTGACCAAGACCTTTTGCTAAATGAAGGGAAGGAGAGCATCAAGTGCCCTTGTATCAGTGCAAAACTTCTCATTTAGGAGAGGAAACTCCATTTCAGTTATATTCCTATAGGAAAATTTGCATAACAGATGTTAAAATAATTGGTTGCAACCTATTTAGGCAAAATGGACAAATGAGGAAGAGAAAGACTCTGTATGGCAATACTTGCTTCCAAGTTACTGGCATCTCCAAAGCAGATGAGCTGAATAAAGGAATTTAAACAAACAACTGCAGATGAGAATTGGAAACTGATTTTAAAATATTGTCTGGTCACAATCTTGCAGTTTGAGAAGAGAGCCACATGGGAAAAAAAACACAAAAGACCCAACCAATTTGATTTAGAGGGAATGTAAAAAAAGCAAGAATTAATTACAGAATAATATAAAACAGTTCAGAAAAAAAAGAGGATGTTCATAATGATTAATGTAAATTAGAAGCTATGAATAATAGAAAACAGACAAAGGAGACAAAAGAATATAAGCAAGTTGTCTAGGGTCAGCTGATAAGATGATACAAAGGAAAATTTTAAATATATTCGTATCAGAAGAAACGCACAAAAACTGCTGGAAGTGGGGAAAATCCCAATACTGAAGTACATTGGACATGCTTCTGTCCTGTAGTTACTAAAAGAAGTCGTCATAACATATGTTGACAGTGAAGTGACTTATGTTCCAACGAAAATATGAAAAAATTAAAATACTAAACAGCAGCTATTAAAGGTAGATTTTTCAACAGTGACAAACCCAACCCATTTGCATCCTAGGCTTTAGATGAGTTAATCCAGGAGTCATCTGAATCATTTGGCATGTTTTTCAGTATACTTGGAATACAGGAAAAATCCCAAGGAAGGGACAAAATTTGCTGGGCTAGAAGAAAAAGAGAGAATGCTAAGAAACAGATAACTACAGTTTCTTAGTCTGATGTCAGTTCTTGTCAGTTCCAAACAAAAATGACACATGTTCACATATGGTATGACTTGGTTAATAAATGATATTACTAAAACCACTCAGCATAGATTAAAAACCCTACAATCTTAGCTAAGTTATCTGCTATTTTAAAATTAGATTACATGACTACTCTAAACATATCACATGCACTCACTTTTATAGTGCATTTGTCTTTTTATTGTTACTGTACAAATATGCAATGAAGAACACAGAAAAAAACTCTAGAAGTTGTCACTGTTCAGGTGGCTTAAAATTTGGCTACTTGCTATGTCTCAAAATGCAATTAGGAATGGGGAGTTTTAGAAAAGGTAAAGTTTCTAAAGAAAGAAAAAATCTTTCATTAAAATACCATTTTACTTATGTGTCAGAAAAAGTTTCTGGCATACTCCTGAAGAAATCTGCTTTGGCAGAAAAGAAAGTTGAACTTTTTATCTGGTTTTGGAAAAGCTGACCTGTGGCACCTGCTGTGCTCCTGAAGAACATGTTAGCAGACCTAGCACATTTGTTTTTTTCATTCCTATCTTCTCGTTCCTTTTGCTCTGTTGCTACACCAGAATTTTGTAGGGACTCTTGTCACTGCCTCCTTCATTATCCAGGCAAATGCACACATAAACTAGCTTCTCTTAAAGGCTGTGGCTACTCAAATTGCCCTGTAAAAAATCTCATGATTACTGGGTGCCATTGTGCCTTATGAAGAATTCCATCAAGTGACAGATTTTTTTACACCTTGTTTAGATTTTTTTTTTTTTTTTCACCCAGTGGTTAAAGAGAAAGTCTCTGAAATAGAAAATCTTTTTAATGGGACACTTCCACTGAAGAGATTCATCAGGAAGGAGGTAGAAATTTGTCTGGATTTGAAATTTGCAGGATTTTTATTTACCCTGGACTGAAGGTCCAGGTTTGAAAAATTGCACACAGGATCTGTGACTGGGGAGAGACTTTTAGGCAATCTTAGCTGTCACTGTAGCAGTTTTGAGAACTGAGGAGATTTTCAGAGGTGCTGCCTGCAGAGTTTCCAACAGGAGCTGCTTGATACCTTGCTGTGAGAACATTGCTCTAAATCTGAAACATAAGATTGAATAAATAGGCTATCCTTTTGGACAGGAGACCACATTAATTTTTACACTCATACACACTGATTCTAATAATTCAATAAAATATTTTTTATTACCTTTCCTCTTGTTTTATTAATCTTCTCCCAACCTGCATGATCACCACCCGTCATAGACCCTTCAGGGATTGCTGTTCATGTGTGCTGAACAAGCCACCCTGTGCTGCTGCATACTGTTTTATTTCATACCAACTGTAAGAAATCAAGGATTTCTCCTGAACATAATGTGTTTTGGATTTGTGAGAGACCCATGTGTCTCACTATTTCACTGATAACTGACGGAAAGTTGCCAGGCTGCTCTGTCTGGACCCTGTGTCCATGTCTGGATCTACATGCTGTCAAGTTCTCTGATTTTAAACATCCCTGTGATGCAGCACTCTTCTTAGCTTCTCTGGCACATCTCCAGAAGACAAGCACTGTGTCTGAAGGTGACAAAACACAGTTCTGAATAATCCTTCAAAAGGCCACTCAGGAATAGGAAGAATGAGTCCATCCCACCCAGTGTCTTCAGAGAAGCGTGTACAGAAGGAACAAATGCATGTCTGTGCTGGTTTTGGCTGGGGTAGAGTAAATTTTCTTTACAGTAGATAGTATGGGGCTATATTTTGGATTTGTGCTGAAAAGAGTATTGATAATACATGTTTTCATTATGGCTGAGCAGTGTTTAAACAGAGTCAAGGCCTCTTCTGCTCCTGACACCACTCCACCAGCAAGTAGGCTGGGGGTGCACAAGAAGGTGGGAGGGAACACAACTGGGACAGCTGACCCCAATGACTAAAGGGGTATTCCATGCCATACAACATCATGCTTAGCATATAAAGATGGGGTAAGAAGAAGGAAGGGGGGGGCACTGGGAGTGATGGTGTTTGTCTTCTCAAGTAACTGTTGCGCATGATGGAGCCCTGCTTTCCTGGAGATGGCTGAACAGCTGCCTGCTGATAGGAGGTAGTGAATAAATTCCTTGTTTTGCTTTGCTTGTACGTGTGGCTTTTGCTTTACCTATTAAACTGTCTTTATCTCAACCCAGTTTCCTCACTTTTACTCTTCTGATTACCTCCCCCATCCTACCGGGGGGGGGGTGGGTTGGGGGGGGGGGGTATTGAGCAAGTGGTTGTGTGGCGCTTAGTTGCCAGCTGGTGTTAAATCACAACAACATCCAAATTTATTTGTTTCCATTAAAAATAAATAATCGAAAAATCTGAGGATTAATTATGTCAAAATCTACATCAGTAAGACACGATTTTGTACTCATCAGTCAGGTGAGATAGTCAACATTAGCTCTGTGCTGGGGCTGAAGAACAACTTGACCTATGACCACACCTGCCACAGCCTCAGCAACACGCTGGTCTAGTAGGGACTGAGTGCAAATGGTTAGAAGGCAACGTGGAACTCACCAAGGCACATGACAGTATTTCTCATCATTGGTTACCACGTGCATGAGGCATTGTTTTATTCTAGTAATCACTTAAGGATGCTGCAGCAGTAGTTGAGCAGTGGTAATCACTGTAATAGTGTAGCACATTGCCCAGCAACCACAGAGGGCTCCCTATCAGCCACCTGTGCATCAAGACTGCATGGAGGGAGGGGAATGGAAAATTAAAAATGTATGAGATCTTCTCCTGACTTGGTGTACCAAATTCTTCCATAAAATAATCAACAGAAAACTAAAACCCCAGCAATCACCTAAGAAAATTTCAACAGGAGGAATGGGCAAACATGCAGAATATTTACGTTTCTACAGACAGCTGTGACGTTATCTAATTCGTACTAGAGCAAGATGGACAACTGTTTGCAATCTTTGGGTCAGTTAATAAAGCTCTCTCCTCATAGAGCACTAACAGTAGCAAGTATCTACTGATTGTCCCTAATTTTGTCTGATGAGGATTTTGGTTTTACTTAGTTCATGCGTCATGATAAGCACAACAGCTAACATCAAAGACACAGTATATGATTCAGGCTTCACAGGGATACCTACTCTTGTACTCCCTTTAAACTCAACACCTAATGTACTTTTGACACCTACAGTCCAGTCACAATGTACAGTCCTTGATTAAAACTCTTTACAAAAACCTGTATTCATTAGTGTCTGAAATGAGTCATTGCTTGGAAAAATAGACTAAAGCAAATGGAAGAGGCTTTCTACTAGAAATACTCCTTAGACACCCTTTTCCCCAACATCCCCTGTAATACCATGAATTTGAACTTACGCACTGGAGATTTGCTGGCTACTGATGTCACTCAGTGCCTTCCTCTTGTTAAATCTATAGCACTCACACAGATCAGTAAAGAAATCCTTTCGAGGTCTGGCACAAAAAAAAAAAAAAAAAGCTACTGGGAGACAAATATTACTCTTGGTCTGTAGCTGTACCACCTCAGGATGGGCTCACACAGGCTCAGACAGGTCAACACAGGTTAGTTTCTAGATTGAGATCTCTGAGGATAAGACCAGTGACTGAAGGAAGTTTTGTACACAGAGAAATAACCACATATTAACCTCTGTGTTATTTAACACATTTTTTCTGTGAAGTTTAGGATGATTTTGTAAAATCAATTCTATACATGCAGCCATACTGATTTACTATGTATGGAAACAATTCTATCTTATCCTTCAGGAAGTACCACACAAGAGGAAGAACAATGGCTTTATGCCACCTGTGCTCCAAGCTGCTGAAGGAACTAGGAAGCCTCCCACATAAGTGAAGGTATGTTTTCCCATAAGTGTCCTTACAGTGCGCCTGTTTATTTTGGCCTCAAACTTCTACACCTAATTATAAAGGAGGCAAACCTTTGGATATTAAAAATTGTGGAAACCAGAAGCTAACATTACAAATCTCTTACAAACAAAGATACAGTGGTCACTGATGGCTTTTGCTGCTCCAGGACCTTATTCTTAAAGCTAATCTGAGGTTTAAACTGAATTCATCAGTCTCTGTTAACTCTAAATTTTAATTCATCTGGGCAGCTGCTGCTGTAACCAGTGATAACTTTCAAATGCAAATTACTATCCTTTTCTTTTTGCAGAAAACAAACAAACAAACAAACACCCTTGGACTTATTATTTATACAAAAATAATTTGAAACCATATGAGATATGAGAAACAATATGAACACAAAAAAATCACAACTCTGATGCCAGAATACACAACTGTGTTGGCATGTTGCAAATGAGAATTGTTCATTTCCTAATATTGATCAATATTGATCACACCAAAGAAACTAAACCTATTTAAAATGTTAACCAAGTATATTATGTCCAGTTGTTTGTTTTATTTTTAAATGGTTCCCCATCCACTAAAATTAAAAGAGACTTCATCATTAACTTAAATGAAAACTGATCTCCAATTTAAATTCAAGTTGCAGGGCAGAATCAGCCATGTGCTGGTGGTGTCTTTAATAGTGTTCATCTAATATTTATGTTAGTGTTTCTTTGCTTAGTTTAAAAATTCGGTTTGGCTTAAAGACATATTTCAAGTGGGTGAATCATCCCCTGCCAAGCTCAGGGCTGCCTAAAATCCCCTCAGTCTCCAAAGGAAGCTGGTTAGAGTAGGCTGAGCTATTGCTGTGCTGCATCAGAAACACACTAGATATTCAGAATTTGTCCCAAAGCCTGAAATTCCTTTTTTTCCTAAATTTTCTAATTCAGTGGGATATTGGACCATAACTGGGACTCCTGTAGTCTTCAGGCAGTGCAATTTAGAAAAAAAAGCCCAACATTTCTTCTTGTACAATGCACATGCATTAGCTCAGCCCTTTTTTTGCAATGGCAGACAGTGCACCCCAAGACTTTATCCTTTCCTTTTAACCGTATTCCAAATCCCATGGTTCCACCCACTTTATACATTTGTGAAGTTTTTCGGACTAAGCATTACAGGATGAGGTCTAGAGTCAAAGAGTTTTTGCCTCTTATAGTGGGTATGATCCACTAAGTTTTTAAAGTGGATTTTTAGGAATATTGGTGAATCTGAGTGTCTGAGTTCTGAGGAAGTTTTGGGCTTGGGGATAAATCTGGATCTGTCAAAAATTAATTATATGATAATCTTACACACCTTCCATCACCATAGATTATGTTTTCCATGTTTTTCTGAAGTAAATCCAGCAATCCAATACAGTTCCCATATTTTCTCTTAGAAGACAGATAACTGCAACTGCTTCAAAAATTCATTTCAGATCTTACTTTAACAGAAAAAATATTCTTAAACTCACAAGCCTTTTGTAGCAATTCCATCTTCTTTTGATGATCCTTACAGAGGCTCTCACATTATTAATATTTAATCTTGTGCTTCAACCTAATCATATGATTAGTTCCTTTTAATTTACTGGAACTATCCCTGTACTTAAACTGCAGAGGTACAGAAAAGTTTACAGGATTAATTTTACACCTAGGAAATGGAGAACTAAATGAAACTGAAGATAAAAAATTGATGTACTGCTTTTTTCACCCTGCAACTCAAAACCTGAGATTTCTGTTCTGTTTCATTTGCTCCTTAATTTATTCCATGTTATTTTAAAAACAAAATGTGGCAGGTGAGTCACAAGTGGATGGCATAATATACTGCAGTAGCTTATTCACCCCTGATCTTCTAAGCCAAGCTTACAATGGAAATATCTGTTAAGTTGTGAGAACACTTTGTCTCATCCAGAGAACAGCATGTCTCTTATTAAGGCTCATTATCCAAAAATCAAAGTAGCAAAGTCAACAGCAATAGTACTTGCGAGTGAGTGAGGTTACTGAGATAAAAAAATGTCAACAGCTGTTCATGAAAAATAATCTAAAATGCATTCAGACCACAATTAATATAAGGATGAACAGGCACTCTTTCATCTCCAGGTAAGTTTGCATCTGAGAAGGAATATCTGTATTAAATAAAAACAAACTGCTCAAACATACTACAAGGGTATTGCTTGGCTTTTCTGAGGTTGATAGTTTCTGTTATAATAAATTTTTCTGGCTTGTTAAAGTCAGTCTTTCTGTCCTGCCTCTGACCTGCTGTGTCTCTGCTTGTATTTCAAATCTCATTGACCACAGCATCAAGGACAGACTACACTTCTTGTCCTGTAGCTCCACCCCATTTTTCACTATTCAGTTTTAAAACACACTGGCAAGACAAAGACTATTATCTGGGTCAACAGTTCCCTAGGCTGATTCAACATACCCCAATACAGACAGGATATCTAGATGTGCAACTGATACTCTGTCATTAGATTAATTTACAACATTATTCACCTTATACAATTTTAATTTCTGTTATACACAGATGGTAATTCTAGACCAGTTATTAAGTCAATTACAATATGGGAAACATTACTTTAAGGTACTTGGTATCCCTACCATACAGAATCACTATAAATAATGCTGTATACTTTTAAAAAATCATATCCTTCCCACAACTGAAGACACAGAGGAGGCAACTTTCTCTTTTAACCTACCTGGATCAGGTATTGAATATGTTTTGATCGTTCTTTTGATCTTCATTTACTTAATCAAAGCCAGCTGTTTTCTCCAAAGAAGAGCACAAGAAAGAAATATTGGTTTATTAATCTATTCTGAAGCTGATGCATTCTTGAGCTGAGCACTGTCTGAACTTGGAATGATTTACATTCTTATTTATTCCAAAAAGGCTTTATATTTTCCCATCATTTCCCTCCTAGAAGTCCAAAACCTTTTCAAAGTGGTAAAACGCTCATGCACCAAGCAGGTGAAGTTAAGCATATTCCTATTCTATTTTCAAGATTAGGCTCATTCTCTTCACAGCTCTTTGTTTCTGATTGATTTGAAAAACAAAGGAAAGAGCACAGCAATAAGTGAGCTGCATTATATTTTTTTCATTACACTCATTTTTTTTCTTTGACATTGAACATAAATCCATTCAATAAAAGATATAGGACCAAATTTGAGATCTTGTATGTTCATGTAACACCACCAAATGCAGAAAGGTTATGTAATTTAGCAGTTGAGTATCATAAGGCACCTTGGCTTAAAATCTAGACACATGTTAAAAGAATTTAACTCGGTGAGTAACTCTCGGTTTGCTTTATTTACAACTAGAATTGGGTCATCACCTCAGTGAGTGGCAAAGTCATTGCAAAAAACAAGCTCTCTATATATGCTAAATTTAACATCATACAATATATATTCTTTTCAGTTCTTGGTGTTTTCCTGCAAGTCCTCAGTTTCAAATTTCTCATTAATTTAAAATTCTATAAAAGTCCACAGCAGTCTTCAAACACAGCTGATTCTTCTCGTCTCAATGCCTCTTCAGAAGTTGCAGCCCGCTGGTCCCATTCTGGTCACTGTATTCACTTATCTTCTTGAATAATTTTCCTGTCTGCTCACCTTTGCACTTCTAAGAAAAACTTACATAATGACATTTAACTTATGTCTATTTTAAAATATGTAATCTTCCACAACTCGCTTACTCCAAGTTAATCACTTATCCTGTATAATTGCTATGTCTCTAAATTCTATTATTCTTGTTGATTCAGCTGGACTGGGTTTAAACCAACCATGGAGAGGGCTATACAAAGGACAAAGTGAAAAGCAACATGGTTGCGTGGTTTATAAGAATTATTATTATTCTATTATTTCATAGCACCTGTTTCTAATTTTTCATCTTAACCATAATACTTCTATTAATCAATATCATTTTACGTATAAGCATTTTTCTTGGAGAGTCTTTCCCTTTTACACAACATGCTAGCATGGCTTTTCTGCAACCAGCAACTTTTGATGCTTAGCAAACAAATCTCTTAAAAGCACAATATATTGCATTTTATACTATAAAATAATTGGGGTATAAAAGGCACTTCTGTGTGCTGATGCTTCTGCAGCAGTTAATCTCCTGGTAAGTTTTCCTGGAACACAGGACAGCCAGTTGCTGGCTGGGGCCTCTGCACCGGCTGCTGTTTGGTTGCGTGTGTTTGTTTTGCTGCTGTGTCCCTGCGTCGCTCTGGCTCAGCAGGAGTTTTGAATCCAGATGAAATGCAGGGAGTGCTCCATCTCTGAGTCATCATCCTCCAAGATCACTGTTAAGCTTTGATGTCTGTGAGACAGGACATGATGCATCGTCGTGCATGGGAGGACCACATGCCTATGATGAGAAGGCTGATCAGGACACATGCATATCGAAGTCTTACAAGGAATTTTAAGTAGCTGAAGGAAGTTAGTTTAAGTTAATTAACTGAGAGCACTAGCTGCCTCTCTAGCCTTTCCCTCCCCACCTCCTCACAACTGTGCATTTGACAGAACTTAGTGAGGAGCTACAGGACCTAATCCAGTATAGTCAATAAAACAAAGCTGACTGCCTTCAACTTATTACCATGTCCTCTTCTCTGTCCCCTTTGAGGAAACGAAACAGAGACACACAATTGCACTGTTGGTGCAATTGTACACTTCTTACTCCTGCTTTCTTTCAGCCCACTGCCACATGTAGTTCATTTTAAAAAATTAGCTCTAATTTCCCAAAGTTAAAAATGCCCTTCACTCATTTTATTCCACATCTGGGCAATCGTATCCAGTAAGTCAGTGAAGCCTCCCACCTGCACACCCACTCTGACCCAAATGGGGAGCAATGTGCCCGACAGCGGTGCAGGATTTCTCAATGAAGGAGACAACCTTCCTCTTGGCCAGCCAGGCTAACTGAGATCCCCTACTGGGTCAGATGAGATTTCAATGCTTCTAATGGCAAAACACATCAGTGATGATTTAAAAATTACCCAGCAGTTTATGGGTTGCAGTATGGGGCAGTGAAAATAGGGGTGCATCGGTTAGTAATAACCCAAATGGTGTTTCTATTTACTGGTAGATGTTCGGGGTGCAGATTTTCTCCTCAACTCCTGAAAGATTTACAAGTCATGGTGTAGACTTTCTCCCAGGTACTTGAAGGATTCATGTTCACCTAGAAATAGCTTGGAAAAATCTGGGCTAAACTGTCACAACTTTCAGTTCGTGAAAAGCTAGGCCTGGTGGCAATGCACATTAACGGCATGCTTTCTGGTTAAATCAAACTTTAGGCAGCTAGAGTTGTAAAATGGACAATAAACTTTTTATAACATATCATAAATAAGAGTGCTCACCTTGACTGTTTGATTGAAATGGGCACTTCTTCATACCTCATATTTTGTGATCTCTTGGCTCCTTTTATGGCTACATCAACAGGATACTTCCCCTCTGCTTAGGGAGGAGAGCTTGTGGAAGGAAGCAGGTTTTCTAAATGTTGTTAGTATGCAAGCTGGTTAATGTCTGGAGGTTCCTACTCTCAAATATTGCATACGCATCATTTATTATTCTGTGCCTGTGACTTTCAGGTGGGTCTGTAACATGAGATGTACTAGGAACACAGCAAATGTTACCAAGAAGTGGAGTTATTCAAAGCCATGAATTCGCTTCCTCCTTCCTTATTCTTTCAGTTCACTTTCTGAAAATATTCAATGAATGATTTTTCATTCATGGGTATGCTCTTAGATCTAGGCGGTTATTTACAGGCACATCTGTGGCACTCATCACTGGTATTTCAGCAGCCCTGAGAGGAAGGCATGCATTCATCCTCCCATTGAGTGAAAAACAACCTTAGCAATAGGAAAATTAGCTACTTTGCCCTTAGTCACAACCAACTACCCTATGACAGAAAATCCTCCATCAGCCCCAGTCCCTGCACAATCTCAGATGTGACCAAAGAGAATTGTGGGACTAGGACTCAGCATGGCTCTAGGCCAGGAATGGGAGAAACACAGGATGTGGACCAGGAAGAGCCAGTTGAGACCAGTGCTGTTGAGACCAGGTCAGCTGAAGACAAGGAGCTCAGCTCAGCATGCTCCAGGCCCCACAGCACCTTTCCAGGTCTCTGACAGAGACACACACACTCGGTGTGTGCCTAAAGAAGGCTGAGTGGGCACCAGAAAGTGAAGGGACCTTACACTCCCACTCTTGCAGAGTAAAGCAGGTGCCATTTCTCCTGCTGGTGGTGGGTGGAAGATGCTAGGGAGCCCCTGAGAGCTACACAGGGGAGAGGAGTTCTGCTCCCATCCCTGGTGAGCAACAGCCAGGAGACGGGAGCAGCCTTTTTGAAACATTTACGTTGAACAACATATACCACATGTTGTATATCTCCTGTTCCAGACTCATGGTAATGGGCAGAGATGCTTGTGTACCTACAAAAAAAAGATTTTGCATTTTATTGTAAGTTTCCCGTTGGCACCAACAACTTGTATGGCAAATTGCAGCCTGGAGTGACATTTAATGTCCACATTTATAAACTGTTAAACACATGTATTTCTACTGGAAACACTGAGACAGCCCAAACTCTAGCAGCACTTGTGAGCTCTGCCCTAATTGTGGCAGTGCTGTATAAATCACAGCTTTCTGCTTGTCACTACTCAAGGCCCCAGTGAAAGTCCAGGACAGGTCAATGTGTGGGGATGAACAGAAGGAGTGTGACAGTGCACACCTGAGCTCCTGTGGTCTCAGTTCCAGTGATTATTAATGTGAGAAAGCCAGAATAATGGAAAGCAGTACAAGTTCCAATAGAATTTATAACTTTTAGTGCTGATGTCCCTCAGCCTTGACCAGCTGTTACACACCTGGAAGTGGATTACTGAAATATTCTCCTTCAATTTATCTTTCTTCCTTATGAGACTAACGACAGACAGAGCAATAGGCAGTGTAATTATAGACACCTACTTACAGACAATGAGTTTCATGCAGAAACACTGCACTTTGCTACCAGAAAGATTTCCAGACAATACAATATCTTAAAATTACATTATACTAATAATAAAGTTTTGGTCCAATAGAAACAGCATTTGGAGTTTTCTTTTTATTTCTTTATATACATATTTATATACATACATATACATATATATATATATAAAAATGACAGACTAATTAAAGTGAAGGTTATTCTTAATCTGAAAGAAATTTCTAACTCAAAAACTGTTAAAGCTTCTGAAAAATGTTACAATGTGTTCTCGAGTGCAGGGTACGCTGCATCTCCTATGGGTCACTTAGCATTCTTAGTTTTAAGACATTTCCAGGGATCATCTAAAACAGGATCACAGAATTGCCTAGAATGGAAAAGACCTTTAAGAACATCAAGTCCAATCATTAACCTCACACTAACAGGTCCCCAACTAAACAATGTCCTTAAGCACTATGTCTATGCGACTCTTAAACACCTCCAGTACAGAGGCACTCAAATGATTACAAATATATATATAATTTTATGTCACATAGAACCATAGAATCATAGAATGGTTTGGGTTGGCAGGGACCTTTAAAGGTCATATAGTTCAACCCCCTTGCAGTGAGCAGGGATATCTCCAACTAGATTAGATTGCTCAGAGCCCCGTCCAACCTGACCTTGAATGTTTCCAGGCATGGGACATGTACCACCTCTCTGGGCAACCTCCTCCAGTGTTTTACCATTCTCATAATGAAAAATTTCTTCCTTATATCAGATCTAAATATTTTTTAACATAATGAGATTCACATTGGCCCACTTCTCAAGCTTGTCCCAGTCCCCCGGATGGCACCTCATCCCTCGGTTGTGTCAACTGCACCACTCAGCTTGGTGTCATCTGCAAACATGCTCAGGGTGCACTTGATCCAATTGTCTATGTCATTGATGAAGATATTAAACAGTACTAGTCCCAGTATGGACCCGTGAGGGACACCACTTATCACTGGTCTCCATCTGGACATTTAGATGTTGACCACCACCCTCTGGATGTGACCATCCAACCAATTCTTTGTCCACCAAACAGTCCATCCATTCAACCCATATCTCTACAATTTAGAGAGAAGGTTGTTGTGGGGGACTGTGTCAAAGACCTGACAGAAGTCCAGATAGATGACATCTGTAGCTCTTCCCTTGTCCACTGATAGGATAAAGCTCTTCCATTGTCCACTTAATCATAGAAAGCCACTAGGTTGGTCAGGCAACATAATTTAATGAAATTCATACTTACAATCATGAAAAGCACAATCAGATTAAAATATTTAAAAGTAATCCACTCTTTTGCTTTTCTCCCAGTCACAGCCCCCTATCCAACACCAACAGATGAATATAACACTCAAACAAATGACTCAGTTAAACTTGCAGTCAGATCTTAGGGGAAAAAACTGATTCTGCTCACATTATATGCAAGATTTTCCTTGAGTTCAATAGGACAATAATCTCTTTGCAAGTTCTTTCCCGTGAACAAACCCCCTCTTTCTAGTTTACATATTCTAGTTGGTGCAAGGACAAAAAGTATTGCATGGATTCAGTTAAATACAGATATCTAGACTGTGCGGAATGAAGATGAGAGGACAAAAGGTTTTGTCATATGTAGTAGAGTAAGAAAATGCTCCTAAAGAGAAGTGTCTTTCTGATTCAACAGTATATCCTATAGCATCTCCAAATGTGCTTACAATTACTTCTCTACCTTTGGTAAAACCAGAAGATTCTAAAATGAACTTATTACAAATTTAGAAGAAAAAAAAGGTGGTTTGTATGTATTTTAAGGAATTGCTAGCTGTTTGTTAGAGCTTTTTCATGCTTTGTCTGAGATCTTGAAATAATTTATTTAATAAAATGATGGCAATGACTCATAGCTTCTTTAATAGAGTTGTTTTCATTTATGTTGTATGCAGAAACAGCTCTGCTAATAAAAAACATATATAAATAAAGTAGCTCCAGAAAGGAATGCTGATTTGTATAAAAAAACCCTGGACAATTAGGAACTAATGTCTGTAAAATATTCTGTTGCCACAAGACACACACAAACTGATTGAAGACAGACACTTCTAAGAGAGTTTTGTTGAGGCCAGCTTTATAAATAGATGCTCAATAATAGTAGAGCAGATGTTCAAAATAAATTGTCAAGCAAGGCTTCTTGTAACCAAGCTGAGGAAAGCCATCAAAGCAATTGTTTCACAACTTCAGATCACATTCTGAGCCTGTTAGCCTATTGTCAAATGATGCTCTTGGAGATGATGAAGTGCTCTCTCCTGTCAGAAAAGCCAATGACACTTTTGGAAGAGTGACTAACATAAAAAACTGGACTGAGCTTTGTTATGGAGCTGAATGTAGACAGGGCACTTTGAACCATACCGTAGCGCTTCTTTAGAGATGTGACCCTTGCGAGGGTTATTGCTGTTATTGGTGAACTGATAGCTTGTGTACACTCTGCATACTACACTGGTCAGCACATACAGTATTATATCTACCAGGTCACTTATGTGGGTACATGTTGTGGGGGGTTGTAATATCAACACTTTCCAACAGAAAAAAGAAAAAAGAAAAAAAAAGATTTTTTTTTTCTTCCATAAATATAAGTATCTGAAAGTCAAGTGCCTAGTCTAAAAATCAGGTTTCTAGTGTGGTCACTGGAGAAACAGCTGCCTCCAGAGGGTCACTTGTCTTCTCCTAAATTAGGTATGAGTCACTTTCTGATGGTGGTTGGCACTCTCCTTTGGCTATAGAAACTAGATACTTTCTGTGACAGGGATGTGACATGATCCCAAAAGCCAAAACTCTGAGGTACATCTGCTAATATTGTTTCCTTTAAGAAACATTACAAAAGCACCAAAAGGAATTTGTATCTGAAAAGTCAAGATCTCTTAGAGCACACATTTTTTAAACAGACAAAAATACAGATGTGCTGGGTAAAACTGAATTAAAACAAACGTATTTGGAAGCAACTATCTCTGCTCTGCCCCTTGTTCCTTGCTTGCCAGGTGTTTTCCTCCAGAGTTTCCCTTAATCCAGCAATTTTTATGTGAGTTTCCAAGTTACAACAAACTCTAGAAAATTTTCTTTGGAAAAGCCCGTCTCTTTTTGTCACCTTTGAAAACTGCCTGTGTATTATCTCCCCGACCTTAGAAGCAGTTTCCCAGTCCAGAATGTTGCATTTCAAAATCTTCCTGCTTGGGCACTACTTGGTTGCTTTACAGGAACGAAAAGTTTCCTCCTTGCTCCAGAGGTTCAATTTAACTCAGAGTGAAGGAGTCAAGAAAGATAAACTACTGGCCTTCATCCCTAGTGTCCTGCTTTTCCATCTAATACATACACACCAAGAATCAGGTGCGAGAAAGTCACATTTGATTGGCATAAGCAGAGTAATATTAGTGCAGCTCTGGATTTTGTATGGTGAACTAAACAACAAGCTGTCCACAGGAGAATTTTGTTATGTGTGTACATGTCTGGTATTTTTCTTCCAATCTGGTAACAAA
>NW_010300126.1:0-7381 GCF_000700745.2 Antrostomus carolinensis | reverse complement strand
AGGGAAAAGTATTTAATTTATTTGTTTTAAATCTGCTACCTGGCAATTTCATTTGATGCTCTTTGAAAAGAATAAGAATATTGTGGGAAATACTGAATAAATATTCTTCATTCATCATCACCAGATTTCTTGTAATTTTGTTTATCTCAGTCATATCCCTGTTAAGTCATCTCTTTCCCAAACAAAGTCATTATGCAAAATCAAAGACATGAGAAGAAAAGAAAAAATCAGCACAAGCCCTAGAATTTCACTTATTGTTAAAAGGCAATTGTACAGCAAAACAAAGGTAAAATTCTCATTAAATGTTATCCATAGCTATGGAAGTCTGAGGAGTTCATGTTTTCTCCAAGTGTCTTAGATCTTAATGTTAAAACCTCCTCCAAAGGAAAGTTAGAAAAGTTTTATGTACCACTGTTATTAATAAATAGATACATAAGTACTATATACTGCAGTTGACTAAATGCCATTGTTCTTTTTCAGCATTATCCTTGCTGCCATATGTTTAGAGTCACTGGGACTGCAGCACTGTGAATACCAGCCACACAAGCTATCAATTAACTGTTTCTGAATGCCTCCATATTCTTGCTATACATCACTGTGGCTCCTCTAACCTTTGCAAGATGTTTTCTTCAGTCTTTTTTTGAACAGCATTTTGATGCTGTTGATAACTTAAAGTCTAACCATTTCAGTGGCACCATGAGAACATATTCATGGACTCAAACTCTGTTGCATTAGGCTTCGCAGAGATTCAGGTATGGGTACAGAATTGCTCCCAGCCGCATATAATTTAAACATCAAAACAAAATACTTCAAAACCACAAAAAGTGGGATTCTTCTCAATAGTTTCAGACATCTCAGCTGCAGATACTGGCATTTGACCTAGGCACCCCCAGCTTCCTTTACAGTCAGTGAAGGGAAACAGGCACTTTTTCGTATTGACACTTTGGATCTGATCTGGCAATGCCTTGTCTCTTTCTATCCACTAAAGATCAAGTTGAAATGAGCTCTTTCACAGACATCTGTATCTAAAGATGTCTGCATCTGGTCAGACATAATCCACACAAACAGAAATACTGATCAGCATGATGGTGATCATCTCAATATGGAGCTGGCCAAGTAGGTTTACAGAAAAAAAAAACACCTTAAATTGGCTCTGTGTGTGCTTTGGGGAGCTGTTCGTTAGCGTGAGAAGTTGGAGAAAGGTAATGGAAAATGTCAGTATACTTAGAGAGATATAAGATGATGGGACCTGTATGGAAAGTTTCAGGTGTCTTGGTGGGTAGGAAATATATCTTAGCAAAGTTAGAAGGAAAGACTTCAACACCAAGGTATGGCATGGGGTGGTGAACTAGAGAGATCTCAACAGAAGACCATATCCATTTAAGAGCAGCATGGCAATATTGTGACAATGAAAAGCAGTCCTGAAAACTTTGAGAAACACATTTACAAGGAAGAGAGGTTAGGAGGTTTGTTTTCACTGAGTTCAGCTTGGTCTGATTGTTGATTTTTATGAGACATGGAAAAGTTTTCATTTGGACATAAGGAAATAGATTTTGAGTAAAGACATGTATGAAAGACGTACCTTTTTGACACAGACACACTGGTTGTCTTGTTTTCATAGATGGGACATAGAAGAAAGTGAGAAGCATCAAATAAAAAACATTATAAAAAATATGGCCTTACTGAGCACCACACTTATCTCCCCAGTAATCACGGATGAGAACAAGAAAATCTTCCAAAGGACTTTCTGAACAAGCAGTTATGGAGGCAGGAAGAACATGGAAAGAAGTTAAACTCACTGAAGCCAATAAAAGGATGAGTTTTCCAAAACTATATGCTCATTTGCATTCAAGTCCAAGGCAGCCAGACCAACAGAGGAAAGGAGGGGAACGCCACACTGCATCTGGAGCTCAGAGGGAAAGGCAAGAGAACAGGCATGGGCTGGCGGGGCAGGATGGAGTGAGCTGAGAAAGAGTAAACTGCTTACATGGTGATGGAAAAAGAGACAGAGCATACTGAGAAACTAAGGAGAAGACTAAGGAAGGGAATGGGATGAGTTGGAAAAAACAGAGCACTAAGAGGAAAAAGCATATGATAATTGCCTGCATTACGACAGGCAAGGGGAAAAGGAAAGGAAGGTCAGGGTATATATTATATTTATATATTAAATATATATTTTTTCTTTGAGACAAATGGAGAATTGCAGTGTAGGCAGAAAGAAATAAAAGCAAGAATGGGGAGGGGTTAGAAAAGTGAGTGACAGATGGTGAAAAGGCAACTACTATTACAGGCGTAGGCACAGTGGAAATAGTAATTTATATCTGACAGTGACAGAAACAAGAGATTGTCTGAGGTGAGACTTAGAACTAAGTAAGCAACAGTGCTTTACTAGCCATTTTTAAAGGTCATCTTGTAATTTTTTCTGTGATACCTTGAGACAGATGAAATGCATTTATAATTTGATGATTCAAAAGGACACTAAAAGGGTGACCCTAATTTACAGTTCATTGAAGCACCAAAGGAACCATCAGTAAAGCTGTATTATTATTATTTTAAAGTGGCAAAAATATGGTCACAAAACTTCCATTAACCGAGTTTTAGGCTAGACTGGTACTTTGAACATCCTGATTATAGTTTTTAGAGAGTCAGGGCTAAAATCTAAACAGACACACCATTTATTTCTGTGATTGAAGAAAGTATATTCAGTACTTATAAAAACACTTACGTACTTTAATAGTATAAAATGATGTTAAAAACATTTTCTATTTTAAAAGCTCTTTCAGAAAAATCTTCAAATAATGGCATCTCATAAATGCAGAAATTTCTGCTATTTCCCTTCAGTAAAGTGTTAAAGAGCAGAGCTATACAGGTCTGTTTAAAATATATCTCTAAGGTATTTCACCCTACGCAATACCGGTTAGAGTGATTAAATAATACTGGGAATTTTTGGATGCAATTGACTTTTGTCACTAAGAAAGCCAAAGTCAAAACCAAAACTATTTTAAGAGTGCTAGTTTCCACATAACCATCTTGGGTCCCAGCTGGCAAAAGGCTCTTTGGAACTAGGTTGAGACACTCACTCTATGAGAAAAGCAGATTTAAGTCCCTCTTCTGTCTGATTTAGAGGGGTAATTCTGGGTGACTAATGGATGCTTTTGGCTGAGTACCCTCCAGCAGTTCCTGAAAGGCTTGGCTGTTTTTATTCAAGCTAGGAACATTTCTTTTCTAAATTTCAAAATGGCTTGCTAATAACTAGCTACTAACTGTTAGATCACATACAGAAGGCTCAGTCTTATGTTTTGATTTACAGGCAAGACCCTAGAGATTTGGGTTTTACCTTCTAAAGATGAAAATCCTGTTAGCTTTTAGTACAAAGCTGCAAGAGTTATCTAGAGTCCCTGATTAGGAAGAAGATAGAAATGCACATGTAATTAATTCAGAACCATTCTTGAAAACACGGAAAAGAGAAGTACAAATCTCACAATCTAAACAAAATCTTCTTCCTTTCAAAAAAGTATGTTCACAGTTTCCACTCTGGTCAGCAACTTTAGACAGCTGGCGCCCACAGCTAAGAAAAAATATATTCCTATAATAGTACAAATTAGAGCAAGAGTGATTGTAATTGCCCACATTCACTGCCAAGATGCCTCTACAGGTTTAAATTAGAATACTTTTTTACAGGCTTAAGAGAGCAAATTGTTGTTATTTAGGAAAACAATAATTACTAAGTTTTGGACATTGAACAAGTAAATAAAGTTTTGTTTAAACGAACAAAAGGTTTTTGAAGTATAACATGATTTGGCAAGTCAGGCACAAAGAACATATCAATTATCATATAATTTATTAATAATCTCCAAGTAACATCTGCATTGAACATACCTGTAAATTACCTAAAAGGCTAAGAATCTAAAGGCTGACATGATTTATAGCAGTTACTGATGAGTCTCTAAAAATGCTTCGTTCTCACTCATCACGATTTATTCAGCAGTCTAAGGGTGCTATGAGAAGAAGGAAAGTCATAATTATTTCTATTTTACAGTTGAGGAAGCAGAAGAAAGCAGAAGGACTCCGACACGTCCACCTTCCTGGGGAAGTTACTGGGGGATTTGTGGAGAAAAATCCTGCTCTTGCCTCTCCAGCTAACTCTGTCCTCAGAAGAGTTGGATTTTACTGGAGCTGAGTAACTGCTGAGTATTGCATTCACAACCATGCACAAAAAAACCCAAAAAACAAACCACAGTTCCTGATTGGATTCAGCTGCATTCCTTCCCTTTTTTCTTAGTCTTGTTTCAATGGATTTTTCTCTGAATATGAATGTTGGTGAAGGCAACTTATATAGAGGGCTACACATATTCATGGAGGAATAGGAGTTTGAAAAAGTGTACTAATCTTCTGTTTATTATTCATGATTCACTATTCATCATTCACTTTTTTCTCTATTCATAAAGTTTCAGGCATCCAATCAGGAGCAGGGACGAGAATGAATAATTGAAATACACAGTTCACAGTTAATACTCAGGCTTTAATATGTACAGGCAAATGATCTGATGAACATTTATAAATAACTGAAATGCAGTATTTTAGGAGCACAAAAGAAAATCTGCCCTCAAGCAAGGGCAGAGAAATGAACTTGATTATGGCTTGGAGCTCTAAACAAGTGACCAGAACAGATAGCAATCTCCTCTGACATAACCTGGCTTCTCCCAGGAAGATAGAAGGCTATGAAAACTGTCTTATGAAGATGCAGGTCTATCATTTTAACAGCCATGTCTGAGGAAAGACAGACCAGTATCCGCGATTGGATTGAGGGTAATTGAGTCCCAGATCTAACAGGACCAGTGAAAACTTCCTGTGGGCTAAGTGATTGCTGCTAGATTGCTGTCCTAAGGACAGGAGCTTTATATCGCATCCTGCTGTCCTGAAAATCAAGGGGATTCCTTTCTGTGGTGTGTATTCCACTCCTTGCTGTCCAAGAAAGGGCCACTTCTCAGCTTCCCAGCTGCTGTGTTTGTTCTGAGCTGTTCAATACTGCACTATTTATTCAGGGGCTCACAACTTTTAGAGAACAGCGGATACATAAACCTTATCCCTACACTAGTTAAGAGGCCTGGCAGAAACATTTGAAGAACCTCTCCTAAAAGACAGAAAGGTGGAATGTCCTTAGCAATAACTTAATGATTAACGCAGGGCTTAACTCCTTCAGTCACGAACAAAGTGTGGTGAGGATAAGGAGTCACCTTCTCTGCCAGAAGTATTTTCTGTGGTGGAAAATTTGTGCTATGGATGTGTTTCAGCTCCACACCTCAAACTGTCTGTTTTCTTATCATAAGTTATTACTAACATCCAGGACTCTAACTGTTACAGAGCCACTAGATACTTCTTACTCCTACAGTACATTTTTCGGGTCACCATCAAGACGCAAACACTATAAGCAATGCTGCCAGCTTTTTGACCCACTTTAATAAAAAAGATGTAGGTATCCTGAAGGGAATAGACACTGGGGGACACTGCAACTTACAGGCCAACATATTAGTGTCAACCATAGCTAATATGAAAGTACTTAGGATGTCAGCCTATGCTAAACATAAAAAATCTACTTATTAAAAATAGCTATTATACTTTTACCCTATGCCTTTCTCCAGGAGAGCAAATTGGAGCAAGAGAAAGATGAAAAGAACTGAGTCACTGAAAAAAAACCTCTAACCATCACAGGCAAGCTGTGTCATGTAATTGTCTCCATGAATTGATCACTTGAAGCCCCATAGTGAACAGCATTCAAGCCCATGAAGAGAAATTGCCATGTGCTGGGTAGGGCCCCTCACTTTTGCATTGCCTTTGCTCCATTCCACATAATCTCCCCCTGTTATGCCTTGCTACATGGAGAGCAAATGGAAAAACAATCAGTCCACTTATGGCTGTACTTATTTTTAGGTATTTGTCCCAGTTTTCAGCTGGGACAGAGCTAGATTTCTTCTTAGTAGCTAGAATAGCACTGTCTTTCGGCTTCACTATGGGATTTGTTATGAGATGAACATTGATAACATACCAACGCTTTCAATTGTCACTGGAAGTCGAAGGACTTTGTGTTTCAAAGTGCACCTGCTAGTCTGCAGGTGCAAGGTCTGCGGGGGCAAGGAATATTAAAATTAGCAAGCCAAATTGGCATTTGGACATGCCAAAGAGAGATTCCATATCATATAACATCATGTTCAGTATATTAATGAGGGTGTCTCTCTAGTGGGGGCTCTCGTTTAGGCTCTCACTCTTCTGGAATTGCATTTTTAGTTGCTCATCTGGGATTGTTATCCAAGAACAGGCTGGGCGTGGTCAGTGGGTAGTGAGCAATTTCACTGTTTCACTCATTTGTATATTTCATTATTACTATTATAACCTTTATTTTATTATTACTATTATTACAATTATTATTGCCATTATTATTTTAGGGTTTATTTTAGTTCAGTAACTAAATTGTTCTTATCTCAACCTACAAGTCTCCTTACCCTTACCCCTCCAATTCTACCCCCTGTTCCCTGGGGGGCAGTGAGGGAATGGCTGTGTTTTGCTGCTGTCCAAGTGAAACCACCACAGTATTTTACCCTCTTTCCTCTGTATGAGAGAAAACTGATCCTGAAGTGACTGGCAAGAAGGGAAAAGTGAGGAACAGTGGAAGAAAGCAGGATAGGGGCAAGAGAGAATCAAATTTCAGCCTGAGGTCAGCAAAGTGAGCTAGGAAGAGGGAGGCATCATCCCAGTATGTCCCACACAGCTGTGCCACAGTGGGTCATGCTGTGACCAGGACAACTCGCGGAAAGCAATGGGGTTGCAGCAAGGTGAGAGCACTGGCAGATTTGATGCGATTTCAGCCCTTGACCCTGTGTTGAGACTTGCCCACAGGATAATCAAGGAGGAAGAAATGAAAGCAGAGGAAGGAAAGTGGGTGGGAATAAAGGTAGGACACAGGAGGTTGAAGTTCGGTTTATGGTTGGTGGGTGTGAAGAAGTGTCAGGAAAATTCATCAGAAGAAAAAGAGGGAAACCCAAATCCAGTGAGAGAAAGTGGAGGTATATATTTGGAAGCCTTAGGACCTGGGAGGAATCAGAGATGAAAAATTACGCCATATGGGACAGTGTATACTGGATTACCCCTTTATGGTCGAGAAACTCATGCAACTTAATGTCTGAGTTTCAGCAAGTCCCTGGAAGGCTTTCAAGCACAGCTGTCATGGTTTAGTCCTGGTAGGCATCTAAGCACCACACAGCCACTGGCTCACTCCCCCACCCAGTGAGATGGGAGAGAGAATCAGATGGGTAAAAGTCAAAAAACTCATGAGTTGAGAAAAAGCCAGTTTAATAATTATAAATAAATAAATAAATAAATAAAT
>NW_010300125.1:26481-26739 GCF_000700745.2 Antrostomus carolinensis | reverse complement strand
TCTGGGCTCCTCAGTTCAAGAGGAACAGGGACCTTCTAGAGAGAGTCCAGCGCAGGGCCACAAAGATGAGGGGCCTGGAGCATCTGCCTTATGAGGAGAGGCTGAGAGAGCTGGGACTCTTTAGCCTGGAGAAAAGAAGATTGAGAGGGGACCTTATCAATGTCTATAAATAGCTGAAATGGGGGGGCCAAATGGATGGGGCCAGGCTCTTTTTGGTAGTGGCTGGGGGGAGGGCGAAGGGGAAAGGGGAAAAAAATG
>NW_010300125.1:13600-26410 GCF_000700745.2 Antrostomus carolinensis | reverse complement strand
GAGGTTGTGGAGTCTCCATCTCTGGAGATGTTCAAAACCTGCCTGGACGCTTTCTTGTGCAACCTGTTGCAGGGAACCTGCTTTGGCAGGGGGGTTGGACTATATGATCTCCTGAGGTGCCTTCCAACCCCTACCATTCTATGATTCTGTGAATAATAATGTTTTAGTCGTATTTCTATATTTAAAAGCTTTCTGGCCTGAAACCAGGAAGGTCATCATGCTGTCCCACATTAAAGGCGAATCACAGTTTAATTTTGCATCTGCTTGTGGTATATGATCTTTCAACATGGTATGGGTGAGAGAGGGCCCGGGGGCCTCACACCCTTGTAGAAGTCAGGCTCAAATGCCAAGAATGAGCCAATTCTGTTTTACAACTATCCCAGTGCAAATCAAATTAACTAGATCGTAAATAATCCTTTAGCTGTCTGCCTTTAATATTTGCCAGTGTGACTGAGTGACTGGTAGCCCAAAGAACAACACTAATTTATGGAGGTGCTGGTGGCCTCCACTTCAGCAGCCATCTCTCCAGAAAAGGGGGTACAGTGAAAGTCCTAAGGCAGAGCTCTGCCTTTTTCCCCGGCTGTGTCCCTGCTGCTGGAGGCCACAAGGTGAGGATCATTCCCATGCCAGGCTGCACTGCTGGCTTTCCATCCCACTGCTCAGAAAACTATCCCCCAGTGCCAGCAGCTGCTTTCTCCCTATGTTGCACTTGGGTGCAGGAGCTCTTCTTTGGACTTAGTACAACTCTCCTGGGACCTTAAAATGCATTAATTGTTCCGTCTGCTTTTTCCGGTTCAGAGAAACTGAAGTAACATGAGAGCTGAACTGCAGCTCCTCAGTGTGGTATTTTTACAGCAGGAAACCAAGGATATATTTTGTCTGCTTTGGGATCTCATAAGGATCTTGAGAGTCCAAAGCCTGCTGGGGTAGTGATGGAAGGTTGCATTGAATAGAAGGGGGCAAAACAATGTATGTCATCTATGTATCTACGTTGCATGATCCTGGGAGAAAATAATCCCTTGAACTGTGCCTGAGCATTGTCTTGAAGGCAGTGGTTGCCCAGTGTCCCAGAGCAGAGCCATGGGGAGAGGGGGTCACTGATGGTCCCAAGCTCAGTGTTGGAACTCACTCCCTTGAAGAGCAGATGTTCTTCTTTTCCTTAACGGCATGCGAAGCAGTTAACCTGGATGCTTCCATAGACATTTTTTCCCTTCTCATATATAAACAGAAAAAAAAATCTTTATTGTGAGGAAGACCTTAGTATTATCTCAGGTTTCCAATACTATGTCTATATTGCTTTGAAGTTCTTGCTTCCATCAGTGTGGCGAGATTTATATGTTTCTGTAATTCCAAAAGGTAATATAAATTCTGAAAATAGATTCTCCAGACTCTGAAAGTAATTTTTATCTTGGAAGCAGAGACAACCTTGAATGAAATATAAGTGAGGGACAGAGCAAGGCAGAGAGGGTGAACTTCATCTTGCAATTGTGCCTTCTGCTGCCATGTGACCTACAGAGATATGAGTGGGGTGAGAAAAAAAATTGCATTGTTCATGGTAAATTATTCCCAAGATGCTTCTGAGCAAAAACTACTGACTGAACCACATGCTTTGGTAGTGATTTGTTTTGACTAATTTTATGTACACAGGGAGCTGAAATGAGACCATATGTTTTATGTGTTGTAATAACCTTCTCTTATTAAATCTAAAGAGTTCATGTTGGATTAAAACATTCTGCTTAGAGAGAGAGATAAATATTTAAGAGAGAGATATTTTAAAAGAGACAGGCAAATGAAACTAGCAACCATTAGGCAAACTGTTACAATGTTAAAAGACCCAATTGAACATGTCAGCTGATTTTTAAATATGGAATGTTAATAAGTCCATACTATTATTATGAGTACATGTTATTATGAGGATATCTTGGTATAAAGAATTCAGTCATATAAGCAAATGTATTTTTCAGAACTATCAGAAACTGCTAGGAAGATAGATTCTCTATAATAAATCTTTAACACAGTATTCATGCATTTGTCACCCTTTTAAAAACACTGCTCTCCCTTTACAGCCCTCTGGATTCATGGTCATTAGTATTTGGTATTTTCACAGGGTTCCTTCAGAATACACAAGAAACACATCTGCTCTTAAAGGTTTTGTTTTCCACCATGAATTTCCTTTCACTTGATGCAAGTAAATCTATACTTTTTTTATCTGGCCTTATCTGTATCTGTCATTGACTTGACAGAGCGGTGGGTTTAATATCCTAGCTCAGCCATATTACACTGTAGTTCATGTACCAGAGAGCTATCAGCACATCGAGCCATCCAGAGCTGTCATGAATCTTGCTCCTAGCCTGGCAGCTCTTCCTAGGGCAACTTCTCAATTCAGCTTCTTCAGTTTATTTCTATGATACTGAGATGTTCAGAGATCACTTTTCTGGAGGAAAAAAACCACCCCAAATGTAGGTAAATGGCTGGTGATAAAGTGTGTCAGAATTCGGGCTATAAGGAATCTCCAGAGAAATAGGCCTCCAGGTGGATGTCTGCTGGGTACCTAGTTTTCATCATTTATATACACAAATTAGAGCATTTCCTAATGTCTGTATGTTTCTTGTTGGTTGACGTGACAAAGACAAAAACAGAGAAAAGGGAAGACTTCTATTAGTAAGCTTACTAATAACTCAATAGTTTTAGGAGGCTGGAGTTTCTGTTTGGAAGGGTTGGAGGCAGGCTGGAATAGAAAGGCCTCGACTCAGCTGTCGCCAGATGTACATCGGTGCTAGAGCCAAGACAACATAGGCTATTTGTCATATCTACATAGCACTGGTAGATGTGACAGGTAAGACCCAAGGGACACCTGTGTACTTTTGGAAATAACAGCTGCAGACCAGGTGGCATATCCTGGAGTATCTCAAACGGTGCTTTGTTTGGGCTGCTAAATTAGACCTCAACAGTGCAGGATTCCACTAACTATTTTCTCCTCTCATCCTTGACTGGGAAGCAGCACTAATGAGACTGAGGCTGCTACTTCTTTTCTCTCTCTCTCTCTTTCTCTCCTTTGTAATGGAGCTACTAATAGCGTTTTTAGTCCTGCAGTAATTATTACTCTGACCTGAAGCACAAGCTCATTGAGTGGAGTCAACTAGTAATGATTTTCAGTCACAAGTGATTTGAATGATTTTGAACCAGTGACCTAGCTGTTGAGGTGAAAGTTGCTATAATTATTCCTCTGAGCAATTTTTCTTTCCCCTGAATTAGTTTGTTTTACTATTCTTCTCACAGTTTCATAAAAGAAACAAGAGTTCTATGTCTGAAGGCAAGTCTAAATTGATAGTTATTTAATCTCTGCACCTGTGTCTACACATGAAATGGAGATGCCTGAGCTAATGGAGATCTGAGATACTGAATCCACCTACTGCAGTGCTACATGCAGTTGAATACATCCCACTACTGACATGCTAGTGAATGTATGTCCAGATCTGCTTTGTTAAAGTCTGCAAGGAGTTCAGTTGCAATATTGCCTCTTACTGTTGCAGGTCTTTGCCAGTTCAGGTATCTCTTCATTATACTCTATTTCACTGTGTAGATGCATTGCCTTTAATTTGTCCTGTGCAATCCGACGTCATGAGTCCTGCCCCACTTTTGAACCCATTTATTTTATTAATGTATCATGTCCTGCTACACAAGATGCAGACTTCTCCCATTGCCTGAAACCAGTTCTGACAGCCTGGTGTCACCTCATGTTTGGCCAGTTTGGATTGACAAGTTATGTGTCAGCCTGACAATGGCCATGGTGTGTGTGTGTTGAGGGGTTTCTGTGATGCTATTGTTCCAACTCCTCCTGTGAGGAGCAGAGAGTCAGACTCGATTCTTCTGAGTTTTTCCAACTTGAGATATTCTATGATTCTGTAAAACACCACTTACTGCAAATGTGAACTTCCCCTAAGTTACCTGTTTTTCAAAGATTGGAAAGACTAGAATTCATAAACTGTAGGATCTTCTTCAAGAAATTCATTCTTCTAGAAAGGTTTTGGCAAGATATTAACTTCCACAAATTTTTTTTTCCCCTTGCCCTTCAACACCTAATAAAGCAGAGGATACCATGCATGAACGCTACTGCAGAAAGTGCTGGCAAAGGTGTACAGGTTGAAAATTTTGTAGACATTAGGAATTTATGTGCATGGATAGATATTTTTCTTTCCCAGCGACAAACCATCAGCTTCCATCAGATTTACCCTCCATTTGAAAGGTATAGCTTCTTTCTGGCTTGTGGAATTCTTTTTGACTTATCCTTTCTGGCTTGTGGAACTGTACAACTGTTTGTAATGGATTGTCCTTCTTCCAGAGGAATTTCTCATTTGTTGCAATTAGATTTTAAATCACGAAAGTCAAGAGCTGTCAATGTTCATAGAGTTTTTAACTTTTGGTAAGTCATACAGGTTTTGCAGGTAAAGCATTGACATCTCAAATGTAGCTTCAAATATAATTGTCTTTCTGGTTATTTGGAGAGGGTCTGAAATGATACTTCATTATATTGTTTCCCTTTTTATACATCTCAATAATATCTTTTGGTACAGCTTTGGCTCTTCATTTTTTTACAGCTGGGTGAGCAGACTGATACATTTAACAAAAAGTGAACTTTAGCCACTTGCCAACACAAACAATGAGGATGTTAATGAGGCCAGATCTGCCTACAATAAAACAATGGAAGCCAAACAATGCCGTGCCAACAAAGCTACGCCAGTGAACCAGTTTTGTAGTTCACATGAAGAAACTACTGAATCAGACAAATAAAACAGTATGTGAAACAGAAATTAGAGACCAGGATTCCTTCACTGGGGCTGAGAATCATGCTCCTGGTCCTGCTAAACCTGAGGTTTCTTTCCACACACTGCAACATCTTCAGTGGTAGAAATGAGGAACTTTTACTACATGTTTCCTCAATTCAAAATAATCTGTAGTACTTTGGATGGAGCCTGAAGGACAAAACATGTGGAGTTCCTCTATTCAAGATGAGAATGGATGCAAGCCTGTGTATTTCATATGCTAATTGAGTGCCCAGAAAAGGCAGATAGTTTGAAAATTAATGCCATAGACTAACTTTGTTTCCCTTTTTACCTTATCTTAATTTTTTTAAAAATTGTCATATTTGACTTAAAGGGTAGCCTTCATCCAATTGACTCCCTCTTGGTACTGCCCTTGGTGTCTTTTCAAACAGAATAATGAAATTTACATGTGTACCTGTTAATGTATAGCACTCTAAGAATGGCTTTCCTGGACATCATCTTTGTACAGGATGCTGATGTCTTCTGTATTACCCCAGCTCTTAAAAATCCTGTGTCTTAAATAATTCAACAACCATAGCAGATTTTTGCTGTGAGAACCATGTACTTGTGTTGAGCAATTGAAACAAGTAACTCATTGAAAGATTACACATGGAAATTGCTACCTACAGAACATCCACTCAAAATGTGTATCTTTTAGGATTCTGTTTGAATATCATGTCCTGAAGGACACTGGACATTTATCCACACTCATTTCCAGGATGAAGGATGGTCTGAAGTGGAAAACATCAAATGCCATAGATTTTACAGAGCTTATTCCTATTGCATGTCATGACATGTAGTCTATGATAGTCTTGAAGTCTGTGAAGTCTACAAGTATAGTCTATGAAATCTATTACAGCCCAGAAATCTATGATAAATGATCCATGGGAAAAAAAAAAGGAGGTGGAAGCTTGAGATTACTGAATCTTTATTTATTCTCTAACACATTCCTTGTGTTTTTAGTTTTTACACATCCATTTGAGTAAATTAGACTGTGCTAACTTTTCAGGTAAACTATGAGGTCCAGGGAGTTTTCCTTGAGTATTACCAAAAGCAGATGTTGACATTTGTAAATATTCATTAACATCAGGAACATTTTAGGCTGCTTCACCCCGCTCCCCACTGTAGAAGTATTTGAAACACCCAAGTGCTAAAGCTACATAACTGACATTTCAGGTTCCATAGAGTTTTTGAATAATTTTCTGGCTTTAAAGTTCTCTGTTCATATATGTATACTTGTGCATGTATATGTATATGTGCCAGTTCATGCAGATTATAGTTAGTACTTTTCATTATTTCAGGTTGTTTTTCCTCCTTTCACTAATAGCTGGGAAAAAATAATATTTACTTAATTTACTGCATTATTGTAGCAAAGTTGCAGATGTCATAGGGAAGCATACGAGTCATTACTGGAAGGGTGGAAGAGAGGAGGAGAACAGAGGTGGTAGCAGAATTGGAGCAAGGAAATCTGAAAGCCAAGGGAAGGGCTGGAGGTAGAGAAGACAGTGGCAGTGATGCTCATGGTAACTGCATACTTTCATTTCATTCAAAAAGCTATGTACTGACATCTTAAACTATTTTTATTTTATACTACAATCATACTTTGTGACTTTTTCAAGTCTTGTAGTTATTTAACAGCTTTTTTAAAAATTAAACTTTTAATATTTTGAGGAAAATATCTCAGAAATAATTTATCCAATGAATTATCCATGTAAAGTTATTTTACAATGAAGTTATTTCTATGCCTGTGAATTAAATAGGCCCAGATTCTCCCCAGAGGGAATTCTTATTGTGAATCTGACTATCTAATCCATTTAAAATTGTCAGCTTATAAATGACACTTCATTAAATTGTAACTTCTGCATACTGCTAGAGTTGGTGCTTCAAGTCGGTTAGTCAGGATCTGATCCTGTAACCTTACTCATACAAATAATATTCTAAAGGTATAATCTTTCATTCCATATGTAAGGTCTCCAGGTCTACAGAAGAATATATTTTGATTAGTTCAATAATTATCTGTAAATGTTGTTGCTCTTTTATTGTGTATGATTCTGCTTCTGGATTTAACTGTGTAATTCTGCGCATGTATTAGTCCTTCATTAACAGTCACAATAAATTGTGCTGCTGAAGTGAGATAATTGCATCTGTGGGGCACAGCAAAATGCAAGATAGATATGCCAGTTCCCTGAGGTTATGATTATTCTATAGGAACCATTCTTCTTTGAGTCTTCTTTTGTTATTAGTGTAAGTCTTTATTGTAGGAAGGACTCAGTGTAATGGAAAATTTGCACTTGCAGTTCAAAAACTTTTTAAAAAGTTAGGTAAGAAGTAGGGGGCAAAATAATTTAACTCCTCACATGCCACATTTCCTTGCAGTGGAAAGCACAACAAATTAAAAATTGTCCTACATAAACTTCTGCTGACTTCTGCTAAGGATGTTATGTGCCTGTGACTGTGCCTGTCCAGCTTTAAGAGTCTTGCCAGTAACCTGCCACTCAAGTTCTTCCATCTGAAAGGGGGACATTCTCACAGACAATTATAGGACAACGATATTAATTCCCATTTGGTGTCAGTGGAAATGAACAGAGGGAAGCCAGACCTCTTCAGAGTAGTTTCTCTACTGAGTCTAGACCTATTTCTTACTACAATGGATAGGCTGTGACCCTCATAAATGCAGTTTTTATGCAGAAGCCATGCAACTCATCCTGGTAGGTTTGAAAATGATTTACATCAATGTAGATGCCAATAATTATTTAAAATGGTGCCCAAGTTCAAGAAGGCTGACAGACCAGATTGCATAGAAAGAAAATATGAAGATACTTTCATGGATTCATGTATTCTTCTTGATTTTGTAACTGAAATGGAGATAACTTTGCATTTGGTTCAGAAGAACAAACAATTTTGGCTGAGATCTTCCAATCACTATTACTTCAAAACAAAGAGGCTTTTACTGGAATAAAGTTAGAATATCATAGAATATCCTGAGTTGGAAGGGACCCATGAGGACCATCGAGTCCAACTCCTGACTCCAGTCAAAGCAACCTAGGAGTTACACCATGCATCTAAAAGTGTTGTCCAAACAATTCTTGAACACTGACAGGCTTGGAGCTATGACATCACTTCCCTGGGGAACTTCTTTCAGTGCCTGACCACCCTCTCGGTGGAAGAACCTTTCCCTAGTATCCAATCTGAATTTTGCCTGATACGGTTTTAAGCCATTTCTTTGCATCCTATCACTGGACACAGGAGAGAAGAGTTCAGTACCTTCTGCTCCACTCCCCCACAATAGGAAGATGTAGACAGGAATCACCCCTCAGACTCCTCTTTTCTAAGCTGAACAAGCTAAGTATCCTCAGTGTCTTCTCATGTCATGCCCTCTAGTCCTTTCACCATCTTCCTTACCCTCCTTTGGATACATTCTGATATTTCTATATCCTTCTTATACTGTGGAGCCCAGAACTGCACATAGTACTCGAGGTAAGACCACACCAGTGCTGAGTATAGTGGGACAATCTGTTCTTTCAACCGGTTCACTATACTGTGCTATAATGGACCCCAGGATTCAGATGGCCCTTTTGGCCACCAGGGCACATTGTTGACTCATACAGAGCTTACCATCAACCAAAGCCATAATCATAACAGTAATAATCTGTCCACTGTCTTCCATGGTAGTTAGCACCCATCCTTAAATAGCATGAAGCAAGAGTAAGCATGAAGTTAAAACTGACAGCAGAATTCATCTCCCAAGACCATTCAACAATGCATCAGTGGTCACAGGACTTACTATATCACTCTGACTCCAGAGCTTTATTCAGGTTCATTGATGATATTGATGACTGAGAGAACTAGATCAGAGGATGAGTCCACTTCCATTAAATTATCAACTATGTGTGCCCTATTTATGGCAGCTGGAGAAATGTATAACCTAGTCATATACAACAGCTCAGATCCCTATTTTGCAGCAGTGGAAAGAGTAAAAAACATTGAAAACCAAGAATAAGCAGGTTGTGAGATATACCCTTGTAATTTTAGTAAACAGTATTTCCCGACTGCGTTGGGATACTCGCCAAAGCTAATGTTTTGTTGAGACGTATGAAAGACTTTAATTAAATGTTCAGGTGCCCAAAGGTTAGGGTAGAGTTGTTCTTTCCATCCAGTTTTTACAAAGAAGACACAGAAGGATCCTATTAATATTACAGAAGGAGTGAACACTTCATGAAGGCAGGGAGGAAACATTGCCTAGCAAATAATGTAATTCCTGAGAAGACAAAAGGCGTTTGAATCTTTGGAAAGTTTCTTTATTATTAGGGGAATTTTTGTTGGCAGAATACGTGGAACCCTGCACATAGCAGCCTTGTACTTCAGGACTCATGGAAGTCATGAATAACTCAAGAAAAATATTACAGTTTATTTAATCCTTTTGCAGCTCCATAAATAAGTGTCAAATTTGTTGAGAATTATTGATTTTTTTACAGTCTGATGGATCCTCACTTTTCTCTGTGTCAAGAAGAATGTTTCACCAAAAAGTCATATTTGTACATATCCAGAGGAGGAAATATCAAGTAACAAACAGAAGCACTGTTTATACTTGACAATGTGTGCAGGTGTACTGCATTTGATATGTCTCCAGTTGCCGCAATTGTTGATAACCTTCAGGACACCATTAAGTTTTGGGGTTTTTTAAATTATTATCTTTGGAATCATTCATATAAAAACAGCTCTAAAAAACACAGCTTAAAATGTGAAGTTTTTCTCTTCTATGCTGACTTATATGGTATCTGACCTTTTGAACTCACACTTCATTACCTCGGAGGTGCATGAAGGCAAATCTGTGGAAGTTAAGGCAGGCATGTGTTTATTCCAAAATCTCTCTCTTTCTCATAAACTTCTCACACAATGCGCAAATATTCCCAAACTGCACAAAAAGTTCAAGTTGGCTGGAGCAGTTTGTCTCAGACACTGTTTTGAGAGGTAGGAGGTGTCAACACAATATTTGATTTCATCTTCTCATATGCGGATGGCTTCAGTCTCAACTTTTTTCCACTGGAATCTAAAAAAAAATATTGGATTCCTTACTTCCAAAACATCCATTGTTCTTGAGGAAATTAGTTCTATTATGTCTGTTTTCTTATACCCGGCTTCCTGATGACCTTATATAAAAATCCAACGTTTGCTTCATATGAAATGACTTTACAAACTTGATCTTTTGATTTCTCATGCATCATTTTGCAAAAGAACAGCATAGACTTTTACTTTTATAAGCATAAATGTCAATGCTACATGTTTATCTTACTCAAATGAGCAGTTGCAGTTGAGGAAATAGAGAAACAGAGGGACACTCTAATAACATCTGCACAAACGGCTTGCTAACTGCATGGTACCCACCACTGCACTTTTAACACGCAGCTTTCTCCTCTACTGATCGGTTGCTCTAGGCAATTTAGCTTTGGCTAAAAGTTCTCACTTCCTAGTGAAAAAAAAAGAACACAAAACAAATTTTGTACTTTGTCTACACCTCCGTAGGCCTGCATAGTATTTTTCTTTCTGTTGGTAAAATGTATTCTCTTCTCCCTGAGATAGGAGAGAAGATCCCCTACTACCTATTTTGAAAATAGGTTCCTAAATCTGTAAATGGTTCTTTTCCAGATTCTAAGACAGTTCAGTGGCAGAGTTTGCCGGGACCTTTCTTACAATGTTTATTCCTGTTAAGGTTGTCTCTTCTTTTTCTTCTCTTCTGATGAATTTTTCTGGTTCACCACTGATACCGATTAGCCTTATCTGTGTAGAAACCTCTACCAGTATGGGCAAAAGTGACAAAATCTGGCCTGCAGTAAAGAACAGGTTATTCAGAGGAAAAAAATGTCAGGTGGTTGAACTAAACAGACACGGATTACTAGGTGCCATGTGTACTGATGATTGAATATAGAGGAATAATATATTTATCTCAGCCTCATGCACAATACTCAGGTACATGCTGTGTAAAATTAGATATTGTATTACCAGTCTAAAGTTTAAGCACTGGATAAAATGCCTGTGATAGCTGAACAACCTCTTGACAATTGAGTGTTTATTTGGAAAATGAAAAGCCTGTTGAAAACCTCAGAAATTATAATGCTAACTTTTTGTTATGCACTTCATAGTCATAATGGTTAACAAACCAATTAGCATGTTAATATGTTAGTAATTCCTATCTGAATAGATCTGGCTCAATAAAAGTTGCAAGCCATCATTCATTTGTGTTGCTCCAGAGAACATACACTGTCTGAATTCCATTTGTGTTCATTAATTCTTTGCCACTTCACACATAAATACGGTACTTGACATGCTGTCCTTGGTGATGTATAATAGCAATTTGCTTCTGACCTCAAGGTCGCTTTCTTTTTTGTGTGTGCTACAAGCTGAGGTTTTAGGAAGCCTGTATGAATGCTTATGGTAGAACTGCTGCTCTATAATAGCCTCTGTTGCTATGTGATAAACAGTTAATTGCTTCTGAGGCTATCTTGTATTCGAAAGATGCAGACCTTTGAAAGTGTATTTGCTCTGCTACATGTATGTCAAACTTTATTTCATGAACTAGAAGGAGATATCTGCCTACATGCACCTCATACCCAGTTCAGGCTAATGTTTGCAGATTTAAACATTTGTAATACTTCCAAGGCCTGAATTTAGTAAGTGAGTAGGTTCAGACTAAGGACCTGGCTGAGAGACACTGGAAGGGAACTGAAAACCCTTCACTGGGAAGACATAATTGTTCATAATAAAAAGGAGATTACTATAAACATTATAATTAAAAATAAGACTATGATATATAGCATTTAATCCTCATACTCACAATTCAGTAAATGCTGCAAATCCCTTGCATGAATTTGTAAGCCTGAGAGTTGTAAGGGCAGGAGAGAGGAGAAACAAACTCCTTCATGTGGTCTGGAATGATGACTGGCAGTCCCGTCCCAAAGGACATTCCAGATCATAGAATCACAGAATTGCCTGGATTGGAAAAGACCTTTAAGATCATCGTGTCCAATCATTAACCTTACACTGACAAGTCCTTGACTAACCCATGTCCCTAAGCACTATGTATGCATGACTCTTAAATAACTCCAGGGATGGGGACTCCGCCACTGTCCTGGGCAACCTGTTCCAGTGCCTGAGAACCCTTTCAGTAAAGAAATTCTTCCTCATATCCAACCTAAACTTCCCTTGGCACAACTTGAGGCCATTTTCTCTTGTCCTATCACTTGCTACTTGGTTGAATAGATAGACCCCAACCTCTCTACACCCTCCTTTTAGGTAGTTGTAGAGAGTGATAATGTCTCCCCAGATACAAAGAAGGAGGAGGGTAGAGGTGCTTGTTCCCTTCCAAAAAGCTGGACAGTACACATACAGGTTGCAATTTCCATTTATCCAGAAAAAAAAAAAAAAAAAGGCAACTGTCTGGTGGGAAAACTTGAAGAGCTAGGAACAATGGGTTCTGTTATTAACTATTTGATCCTATTAATATAAAAAAGCTAAGAAATAAGAGAAGATAATTTCTACTGAGAATCACGGACACTGATGTGTGAGTCTGTCCATTTTGTAAGTGAAATTATAGACAGTAGTTCCAATAGCTATCAAAGAAGAAAAAAATAGCAATAGCCAAATGAGAAGACTGTAACAACAGTCTTCAAAAGCCTCCCACAAAGAAAGTTAGATTTTTTGGTTTAGGTCATTATGCCCTTTTAGTCAATTCTGTACTTTCCTCCAGTTTTACAGTTACTGCCCACCATCCACTCCCAACATGTGTGAATGATCCCTCCTTAGCACCTTTTGGGGATTTTGCAGAAGGATGTTCAATTAGGATACAGGACTTGGAGCAAAGGACTGATTGTTTTGTCTTGATTTCAGAAGAGAAGTGATGGACTTCCTCTGATATCTGAGAAAGGGTCATCCTCAAACTGCTTTGCTTAGGACCCAGAGAAATAACACTGCAAACCATTAAGATGCTGAG
>NW_010300125.1:0-13585 GCF_000700745.2 Antrostomus carolinensis | reverse complement strand
ATGAGTCCGACTTCTAGTTCTGCAGATCTTGCAATTTTCCTTACAGTTGTTCTGACTAATTCATATTTTTGTGTTTTTAAAGGTTTTAAGCTATGAAACCCCTTTTGTCACACGCGTTTCAAGCCTTATGTGTTTTCAGATATTTTCTAAATTATCTGATCATGTCAAATTTGTGCAATGTGTGAGGCTGGAAGCCTGCTAGAGTGGGGTTGGGATGGAGACATTTTGTCCCTGATTTTTCTAGCTATATTTTTAAATGCAGTGAATGTCATAATTCCAATATGCTGATATTCCAGTAGTGTGGAATTGGGATTATAATGCTAGACCTGGATATGCTTCAGTCTGTGAACATGAAGTCTTCTGTGATTGTGGATGTGTTAAATTAGCTGTCTTAAAGACAGGAATTGATAATATTATTCATTTTCCTGTATTTCTCCAAACTGAAATAAAATTGAGCTTGCTGGAGGCAGCTGCATGGCACTGCTGTCTCCTCAGCAGTTACGCTAAGAACAGCACAGGTGGAGAATTCTGTTTCTAACAGTGAATAGCTGAAAACTGACCCAAAGAAGAAATGGAAGATCAAAACGACTGCTTGAAGAGCAGACCTTTGTCACTAGAATGACTCCACTCTTCTTGCTGTTGACAGATTTTTTGCATTATTATGGGTATATCCCAGTAGCCTTTCTGTGCATCCTACCATTTGCTACTGTACTGAGCTCTAGGCTTCCTTCATTCTTGGAGGGTTTTATTCCCACTCTTTTCATGTTTCATGGATTGTCTATGATTGAGCTGTTCCTTGACTTTGTACGATTAATGTATGACAGAGGAAAGAAGCTACATACCTACCTGAAATTAAGGTTAAATACCTGAAATAGGGGATTGTGACTGTTAGACTCAAGGAATGGAAGACTTTTAATTTGAGGCATTTCATTTCAAGTTTTATAAAATGAGGGTCAGGATGCAATCTGTAGAACGGATGATGCATATAGCCTCTAGCCTATTTCTAAGGATGAATTTAAGAAGGAAACAAGTGTCTTCAAGAGTTTAAAAGAATGGTAAGCCATCCTGATTAAAAACAAAGGTAGGAAGAGCAGAAGGGGCAACACTCCATGTCTGCCTTCCACTCTCATTCTGATTTACCTGCTCAACAGGTTTATATTTTGTGCTCATTTTGGAAATCTCTAAAAAAAGAAGAGCAATAGAAATGAAGAATTAGGTGAAGGTGCAGAACACAAAAGAACAGGACAGAAGCAAGATGGTGGTAAGAAAAAAAGTGGTGGGGCTTTTTCATACTACTCACTCACTAGCCAGGAGCGCTGTTAAGGAAGCTGAGGAAGGCCATTATCTTCCGCCTTTTTATTCTTGTTCTCTTTCTTTCACTCCTGATTTGTCTCTCTCTTGACATTTAAAATCAAAACAGTCTGTAAAATTCAAATCAAATTCAAAAAAGAATTGACCTACAAAAAAACCACTTTTTGGCAAAATTGATTGAAAGAGGAAAAAAAAAATTTCCATGCTGTAATTCTTAACTGTGCTGCAGCAGAGGAACAGGACACTATATGTAATTGGTTGTGTATAATTTATATACGATGTGGACCTGTATTACATACAACTATAGGAGCAGACACTACAATTGCAACAAATATGTTTTGATCATTTTGTGTACTCTTAGGCAGGTATAGATAAAATTTAGATGCAAAAGAGAAGGAGTTATGTTTCTTTTCAATCATTGCCTGCAAGCTGAGACAAATCCACTTCTTCCTTTTGTCCTAAGTTGGTTTTCATAAACTGGAAAGTGTGGTCTAAATTTGCAATAAGAACAATTAAGATTTCACATTGGTTTTTTATGTTCTAAAGTACTATGGTCTAATATTTCATTCTGCCATCAGTTTTCAGATTAAGGAAGATGGTGTTTAGAAAAGAGACTTCTCCAGTAGTAATATTCAGGATGTCTTTACAGGGAACATGAGGACTATTTAGAAGGACTGTTATGGTAGAAAAGGGGAGATAGCATAACAATTTGTTTCCCCCATTCTTGTTTACATTCTTGGTGTTAAGCTCCTGAGGTGAAGGAAATAAAATCAAGTCTTTTTGAACTAAGCATTCTAATTTCTGCCAGACAGTGGGAAGGTTTCTCAGCATGGTAAGGGATTTGCTGGTACCTCTTGAAAGGAGAGAATATTATTTTTCAGTTGTCTATAGATTTCCTGGCAACTCTCCTTAAGGAAGCTTGTGGGCTTCTGAGATATCCCTTGCTCTGGTCTAAAAACTCAAATAATCTTCCCAGGCATTGCTCAACATGGAAAGAAACACAGAAAATTCTTAGACTGGTGAGGAGCAAAATTCATGGGAGTAGGTATGTGCTATAAACTTTGGGCTATTGCTTATCGTAAAAACAAAAGCAAACCAAGCAAAAAGAAATCCCTTTCAAATAAAAAGATTGTAAAGTATTAGTATTTAGCCTGGGGCTGGAAATTATGGTCATGCAGAATATTGGAAATAGCTCAAGTCCTTCACAGTTTTCAAATGAAGGTTATTTGCTGTGTTTTCTCACTTCCAGTATTGGGAGCCTTCCATTTGAGTGCTTTCCAAGATGTGGTACGGTAGGGCTATTTGGGAAATCTCAGAGCACTTTGTGGAAAAGTGAAGCCTCTTCTGCTCTTCTCAGCATGGTCCTGATGCTGCTGGATCCCCAAAACCAGAATTCTGAGGTGAAAGATGTTGTCCTTATTTACAGACAAAACCAGGATGCTTGCACAGGATTTCTTTGCAAGTTGCTTACAGCTGTTTTTCCTGAATTCTTGGCTGTCATTTGAAGTCCACCCCAAAGACAATTGACAGTTTTTGTGCAAGCCTACAAAACAAGAGGACACAAGCAAGCATTCCAGGATGACTACTGATGGAAAATTACAATATTGTCTGCTACCAGTTGAGAATGTAAACTTAGGAGAATGAATGCTAAAGCACCTCAGTGGGCTATGTGTTCCTCTTCTTTATCATTTATCTTTCACAGTAGTTCCAGGGAGGCAGGCTGCTGGTCCCAGATGGTCTGCTAAGCCACTTACATCTGGCTCTTTTTAAAGGAGTTACTTTTAATAAGCTGAGCACCCGGGAAATTAGAAGTGAATACCCGGAGTGATATCTTCATTTCTTCATCCATGGATATGGGAAATATGAGAGCCTGAGTGTGAGACTCTGCAGTCTTGGGAGACTGGGGAAGCTAACAAGCATTTGTGTTCTTCAGTGCCATAGCATGAATGGCCAAGTCACGGTCTGATCTCATCAGGGCTCTGCTCCTGCAGATTCAGCAGCAGTGAGATCATGCTAGTGAGGGCTTTGTCTTCTATTGGGAATTTATCTTTCTCATTCAGAGCTCTGAGCAAATCTCTCAATATTTTAAATGCAGTGCAGCATTTTTTTGCCACTTCTGTAAAATACACCATAGGGAAGGGTTTCATCAATTTTACAGAGTGGTCACAGCACAGGCAAATCACTGACAGAAGGAGAATGGTTTTCAATTTGCCAAAATGTAGACTTTAGTAAGTATTTCCACTAATGAATAGGCTTTGAAAAGGCATGGTCTTGTAAGCACTGCAGCCAGAGTAAGGTACTAGAGTCTATTTCAGTCATGTGTAGAATGCAAACAACGTGTAGAATGCAAACAACTTCAAATCCAAATTCAATCAAATAAAAGTAGTATTAATCTCTCATCTAAAAGGTTCTTCACTTTCATCCTCCTGATGTTTGTCTGCTTATACTATGGGGTATTTGGAGCTCCCAAGGTGACCTTGGTGGGCAACTCATTAAACATCTGTGTCTCAGTTTTCCCATCACTATAAATGGTGATGACAACATTTACCTACTGCACTAGACTTCTGTAAGGCTTAATTAGATAACATTTCCAAAACATTTTGAAAATGCTGTAAGATCTTCAATTGCTAAATATTACCAAATTAAGGTGTGGATGATACCTCTGGTATGAGCAATGTGATGAAAGAGGATGCTCTAGTTTTGACTTTGATATCAATACGTCGCATTGCATCAGGCACACTTGTGAATGGTACCAGGTTTGCATACGTGGTTGTGTAACCTGTGATCCTATATAGTAATGCCATGCTTAGTGTATTATGGATTGCACACTTAAGGCTTGATACTGCTTTTGTGTTGCTTTCATGCTGCTGTAATTCCATCAATTTCAGCTACACTTCCTTTATAGCAAAAAGAGTAAAGGCTGTGTAAACTCTGTACATGGTTTGCATTCAGCCTTGTAAGATGCATTTTTGTCTTTATGGGAGCAAATCTTTTCTATTTTCATTTATTCTATTCAGGGTTAGCATGCATAGGTGTGTTTGGTTTCTGTGCTTATTATGGTGGATGGCAATTGCTATCATTAGTGTTTGTTGCTGGGGTATCTGGCAGAACTGCAAATGGAAAAGCCAGGCTCTGAAAGGAAGAAGTGACTGAATTAGTTGTTCTTCTAAAGCATGCTTTCACTTTGCTGTAGAATTGGACTTTGCTTTCTGTTTTTATTCTGCTTGCACAAACACACACTTTGCCTAGTCCCTTAAAGCTTTAACAACACTTACTAAACCCACCATTCTCCTTTGTGCTTTACATGAGCCTAGAAGGTTGAAACTCTGGCAATATTCACAAATTCCACACCATGTTTGTCCTTGCTCTTGCAGTTTGTGACAATTCTGGCAATGGCCCCAAAAGCCATCGAAAACACCTTTTCCCTTAAAAATTATTAAAACTATAAAGGATCTCTATAAATATAGCTTGGAGCTCTTTCTTCTGCAAACCTAGATATGTTAAAAGGGCTGAAATAACCATTTGCTATAAACTGGATGGAGAGGAAAATGATTAGAAAGTGCCAGTCCAATGGTGCATGCATTCAGCCATCTGCCACAGGGACAGCGAGCTTTGGAGGTGGGAAAGGAAGATTATTTTCCATTTTCCTTCACATTCGTGACTTGCCATATTGCCAGTGCACAATGTTGTGATCCTGATGTAGCCCTTCTTATTGTGCCTTTTCTGAGTGAAATGTGGTTTTTTGTGTGATGAAAATCAACTTTCTGGTTCTGGTATATTCCCTGAATTCATTGATGATCTTCAAGGATTCAGGGCCATGAATGAGCAGCTCTCAACTTTCCTTCTGCAGGTACAGAGAAGCATTTCCAACTCTGAGAAGATCAGCTCAGCTAATAGTAGGATTTTGGTCAACTTGCCGTTTCTTCAAGTGGTCCAGGGTGTACTAATCTTTTAATACTTTGTAAGTGGATTCAGTGCAGAATAGCTAAAAAGAAATTAAGTGCCTGGCAAACTAATGGGAAAGGTTTCCTAAGGTTTGCCATTCTGGAAATTCTCAGTTGTCTTACAACTAAGTAAAACAGCACCTTTAAAGTCTACTTTGTTCTGGTTATGAACACTATCCTTGCTCAGTGCCTTAACATTTGAAATGCTAAGGGTCTTGTATTTGCAGTCCCGTAGTCCGCCTTTTACATACAATCCGTGACCTTTAATGTAAGATGCTGTGGCAATATTTTCCATTGTAGCTCTCACACTGTTGTTGCACTGTTATTCTCACCATCTTATGTCTGCAAGCCTCAACATTATTGTTATGTCAGGTTTTTCATGTGAAGCAGTTGCCACCTGCATGGGAATTGGATCTGTTACCCACTTTTTCCTTGTTTTGAAGCTTATAGCTTACCATCAGAGGAAAACCAGGACTTGGTGAATAACAAAGTAGATAATAATAATTGAAATAGCCAGTAAGTATTACTCAATGATGTGCATGCACAAAGATTGGGTAGATCAGATGATTGGGTAGCACCTGCAGCTGATCAAAATGTGCTCCAGTCAGTGCTAACAGTGGGAACACTCATGGGAGATCCTGATGAAAAGTATTCAGAATAATGAGAAAAGCCTGGTTAAAAATCATCATCATTTTCTGTGCTTGATGATAACCTTGAAGCCAGTGTCTGTGACTAGCCAAAGACCCCACAAATAAAACTTTGTGCATTTAAGTCTATCTCAACATCCATTGTGTGACACCATGCCAAATACATGCTAAGGAGAGATTCAAGCCCAGGACAGTTTACCTATTGATATGTGACATTCTTTTGTTAGAGAAAAACTGACAGAATTAAGCCTCAGATATCCCTGATTATTCAGAACAGGGAGGAGGCTCAGCCCAGCAACCAAGGTCATCACAGTCAGCTTCAGCACCCATTGTTCCAAGAGGGGAACCACCTTGGTGAAAATGGAAAAATCAAGTCTGTGTTAGTGCTTGACAGTGATCTGTAGGATAAATATTGTTGCTCTTACTGTTAGAGAAGAAGGAATAATCCAAGGGAGGATGCATTATACATCTAGTAAGTTGTGTAGACCAACCAAATGAATTCAGAACTTTTTCCCTTACCTAGCTGGAAGAACACCTTCCAGGTAAGTCTCTGACATTGTTAAACATTTCAACATGGTTGATAAATTTAATCAAGGAGGATTTATCCTTATTAATGGTAGCTTTCAGAGTGTCAGGTGCACAGCTGTGTTCAGGACAAAAGATGGACTAATCAGTAATCAGCTGGCACGCCTGCACAGGTAGCTCAAGGCATACAGTAAAATAATGAAGGTTCCACTGTCATTTCAAATTGGGCACTTTCCCACAGGCAAATTTAATAAGCATTGGGTTCTACTTTTTCTGTCAGTGTTTGGTAATGGACTAGATAGAATGGAATTGTGGGGTTTGTGTTGATTAGATCTATCCAAAAGCTTACCACTCTATTTCATGATGAAGGGCTGCCTGGATTCAAAATAGAAATGTATATACATCCAAATATCCACAGCTATTGAGACAAGAGGGGTAGGTGATTTTGGTACTATGAGTTCTGGCACAGTATCCTGCCTACATGTGTCTAATAGAGTCAGCATAGCTGCACTTTCTATTTCCATGTTGGCACATTCATTATTTTTCTGCTTATACCCAACAGGTACAGTTTGGTATCAGTCTCATTTGTCTAACAGTATTAAATAAAGTGCCTTGTAATAACCCAGTATACAGTATGACTGGAATTCAGTGTGGCTTCACTGAAAAGTCCCCATGTGCCTAAAGATGAGATACTAGGGTAGAAGACTGTCCTGGCTGAATGGAGAGTGCCTTGTAATAACCCAGTATACAGTATGACAGGAATTCAGTGTGGCTTCACTGAAAAGTCTCCATGTGCCTAAAGATGAGATGCTAGGGTAGAAGACTGTCCTGGCTGAATGGAATGCTTTGTCTGGAACTCAAGAAAAAAAGGGAGAGTTTATGATCTTTAGAAGAAGAGGCAGGTTACTCAGGAGGACTGCAAGGATGTCATGAGGGTATGTAGGGAGAAAATTAGAAGGACCAAAGCCCAACTAGAACTTAAACGGGCTACTGTTGTAAAAGACAACAAAAAATATTTCTATAAATTATCAGCAAAAGGAGGGCTAAGGAGAATCTCCATCCTTTATTGGATGCAGGGAGAAACAGTGACAAGGGATGAGGAAAAAGCTGAGGTTCTTAATGCCTTCTTTCCCTCAGTCTTCAGTAGCAAGACCAGTTGTTCTCCAGGTACCCAGTCCCCTGAGCCGGAAGACCAGGGATGGGGAGAAGAATGAAGCCCCCATAATCCAAGGGGAGATGGTTAGTGACCTGCTACACCACTTAGACACTGAGGAGTGACTGAGGGAACTGGTGGTGTTTAGTCTGGACAAAAGAAGCCTGAGAGGAGACCTTATGGGTCTTGGTCGTAGCAAGGTGGGTATTCGTCTCTTCTCTCAAGTAGCAAGTGATAGGACAAGAGGAAATGGCCTCAAGTTGCCCCAGGGGAGGTTTAGATTGGATATTAGGAAAAATTTATTCACCAAAAGGATTGTCAAATATCAAGGAAGTGGTTGAGTGACCATCCCTGGAGGTATTTAAAAGATGTATAGATGTGGTGCTTAGGGACATGGTTTAGAGATGGACTTGTCAGTGTGAGGTTTACAGTTGGACTCAATGATCTTAAAGGTATTTCCCAACCAAAAATTCCATGATTCTATGAAATTTCAGTTTACTTCAGATTTGAACCCCCTTGAACCATCATGCTGTTCCTAGGAAAGTTGTTAATTTTTCCCATTTCTCTTCTGCTTCATAGCAGACACATTGATGATTAGCTGCCTTTATTAAAGGAAAGATGAGTGTCACTTTTGGAGTTACTATCCTTGCATTTTCTTCACTTTAAATGTGTCTTCTTCCCCCAGAATAAAAAGTAAGCAGGCAAGCAAGGAAGACACTGAGACGCCAACTCAGTATCTCTGGGGCTTTTGTTCTCATCTTCTGGTAAGCACAATTGAAAAGTTCACTACGAGTCTTAGTGAAGCAAGCCTATCTGCTTGGATTAGGCCAAGCCTGATCTAACACTTGTGTTTTCATTTCATTGCAATTATTGCAGCATTTTATGCCTTTTACATATTTTTGTTTATAAAATATTGAATTATAGTACACGGACTCTGCTATGAGAAAAACAGGCAGATGAGACAACAGAATACAATCTCTGAAAGTAGAATAACTGGGAGACAGACAACAGGAGAGATGTCGTTACCAAGTATACAGATATCACAGAATCACAGAATGTCAGGGATTGGAAGGGACCTCGAGAGGTCATCTAGTCCAATCCCCCTGCCAGAGCAGGAACCTAAATGAGATCACACAGGAAGGTATCCAGGCGGGTTTTGAATGTCTCCAGAGCAGGAGACTCCACAACCTCCCTGGGCAGCCTTTTCCAGTGCTCTGGCACCCTCACTGTAAAGAAGGGTGTTTGGTCTTTGCATTTGGAAAAGAAATAGAAAACTAGCCATTTCTCATCCTACTTATCAAGCAACCTTCTGCTGGTAGGTTTTCTTTTACATTCATCAGTGTTACTTTGAGCATGTATCTTTACTTAACCTGGCACATTATTATTGCAGATGACTTCACTCACCTTCATGAAAATGCTTCCAGAGGATTCTCCTGTCTGAAAATTTTGTACGCCAGCTGTCCTAAAAACATCCCTTGTGAACTTCCCCACTCAACTTCTTTTTGGAGTTGATCTCAAACTACTATCTATGAACAGCCTTCCTCCATAGCTTGTAAAAATAGGATTACCCGTTACATTAACATTTGATTACCTCACAAAACTGCATGCATTGAATCTGTCCTCTGGGCTATAAAAAACATCTGGGAGACTCACTAAGTAATGTATCTGAGTGACCAGGAAGATTAATACAGGAACACAAAAAGCACCCATAGGCACTTTGCATTATGGAATATTATAAACAGGACTTTTGCTGCCTGGAAGAAAAAAAAAAAAAAGAAAAAACACAACCCCCAAAAAAGAAGGACATAAATTGAACTTGAAAATAATCTGTAATTTTGCTGTCTTTGCAATAAATACACTTTGTTATTCTCCCAAGCTACATCAAATGATATGTTACTGTCACTCAAGCTGACAGTTAGCAGAGGGAAGCTGTCACCAGTAATCACAATTGCCACTGGCCCAGTAGCAATGGAACAGCCATTAGCCTCCACTGCTATAACTGTGTGAGGATGGATGGCTTGAGGTTTTCTTGATCAAATTTCAGGCTTTAAGATAACTATGAGGACTGATTTTTTTTTTTCCTATAGGAAGGAAATAATTTTTTTTTTTTTTTTTTCCTATAGGAAGGAAATAATGCACTGATTAGAAAGATTTTTTTCCCTGAAGAAGACAATCTCATGAGTCCAAAAGTCTCACGAGATTGTTACTGCCAATCTGTAAAATCAGTAGCCTAAGTAAAGAGAGAGGCCAAGCAGAGAAAGATGAAAAAGCTGTGGTACCTGACAAGAAAAAAACAGGACTATATCTCTGCAATTTCAGGCACTGAGAGCTGTGTTTGTCATAGCAGTGTGATCCCTTCCTCAGTTTTCTTGGCACATTGATTTTTTTTTAGCTAACAGTCCTAAGTATCTCTGTCTTTTAAAGTAAATAAAAGCCTGGAACAGAAAATTTACAAGATCTTAAAAGAAAAGGTCAGACAAAATGATGATTCCTGCTTGAATTTTTTCTTTAAATCTTGTCTAAATTCAGTAATAATGAAAAAAAAAAAAGTGTAGTCCAAACAAGTATCAATCTGCACACAGTCTGCAACAGCTCCAGGCTCAGGCCTTCTGCCAGTGAATGAATTCCTGGTTTTCATGTACTTGAAGACAAAGGACAAGGAGGAGATTTTATGCAACCTCTGTTACTTGGGTCTATGAATGCAAGGAGATATTCTTTGAAAATTTCTCTGTTTAAGGGTTACTTTGTCTTAAACTTTTTCTGTCACGAGAAGCCAACATCAAAAACCTGAGAATCGCTTGCAGAGATTTCACATTTCCATCTTACTGTGGTATTGGTGGAAACCCCATCCCAAACCTCCCTAAGAGATCCTCATGATTTCCCTCCTGCTCTCTCCTTTTCCTCATAGCTCTGAAGTGATATTCCCTTCTAGTTTGATTTACAATGGCCATAAGTAATACACAGGTAACCCCTCAGGCATGTACCGAAAGCCTTTGGTTGTGAAACGAGACAGCACTCTCTCCTAAGCCTGGCTACATGCTATTACAGCAACAGGTAGGAGAGTGGCACGATCCTTAAAGCTGTGACTTAATTCACAGCTTTCAAACTTGTTGAAGCAAGGTCTTTTTTCTTTTTTAACACTTCAAGGCGCTCTGCAAGAACTTGGAAGCTGACATTTCTTTCTGCTCTGCCAGTTGAGTTGAGTGGCTGTAAATTGAAGAAAAAGTACTGATTGTACCAGATGTTAATGAACCTCTTCCCTGTCCTGCTGAGGAAGTGAGGCTGAGAGCACGTATGTGAAAGTACACTTCTTCCCATTTTAGCCCCACAAAAGGAGCCTTGTGTGAGAATCACAGCAAAGTTAACAGGATTACCTTGACTTGTTTTTTTTTGTTCTATTTTTACCTTAGTGTGCTGTCTTGCACATTGACCGGTCTCTGGCATACTCTCCATTGCATGACAAACCAGGGTTCTCCTATCTGGTCAGTCTGGAGGTGTAGAGCCTGTCTTAATATCAGAAAATTCATTCATACTTTTATTTTGGGAATACAACCACTTACCTATCACAGGGGAAAGAATGTCTCAGGAAGGCTGAGAACATCTCCCCTGGATGCTTTTCAACTAGTAAGCACACAGCTTCTCTAGCTGCCTGCCTGGCAATGGCTTTCTGTGTAGCCTGAAGGTGGAAATAAATTGTGTCTATGAACTCTTTCACTAAGAAGAAAATAAAACTAATTTAGTTTATGTTTCTCCTGTAGATTCATTCCTCTTCCTGGATGTCTGAACAAAGTGAAGGTCAGCATCTGAGTGGGATCAACTCACAGCTCTGCAAAAGATTCCTGTGCCAAATAACAAACAACACAGCCTCGGAAGTGAGAAAAGCTAAAAGCTTTGCTCTTCAGGGTGACATGGGCATCTGCTGCCACACTTAACAATTTCAATAGAAGCTGAGGGAGCTGAGGATTTTGCAGAATAAGATTATGACATGAACACTAATGGGTGGACATGAGACGGTTTAGTAATCCAGGTATTTTTGTGCTTTAATCACTGGGCTTCTGATTATACCTGATCTCTTCCGACAATGTGTATAATAAGAGGTGTTTCAGATCATTAATTCATGTCTGAAATGCCTGTATGTGAAAAACCTGAAATGAGGCATTTTCAGAAGCACCTCCTCCCTGTTTCCTGCTACTTTCTAAGACTGAAAATGTGAAAACGTTATGAATATGGGTTTTCTTTTTCTTTTCTTTTTTTTTTTTTTTTTTTTTTTTTTTTTTTTTTTTACTTCTGCCTTTGTCCATCAACATCTAAAAAGTGGAAATCTGTGGGAAATAAATGAAAACCAAGAAAAGATAAATAAAATCTAGTTAGGCCCTAAAAAGGCTTTGTTTAGATGTGGGCAACCAGTTTGTTGTTGCCAGCTTTTGACTGATGTGACTATGTGGTTTTCTGGTTTTCAGTCTGTTTACTGTTGTACAAACAGAGCAGAAATCCTCCTAGCAGCCCTGGGAAGGAACTGCTAATTCACTCCATTTGTTGGAAGAGTGAGAGGACTGCAGCTTCCCTGCACATGTGTGCCATTGCCCAGCTCTCTTTAGCAAGCTGCAGCTTTATTAAGAAGACTGGAGATGAGGAGAAAGAGTGGAAAGTCCAAAGCTTTGTCTCAGCCTGATGTGACACTGCTGAGGCTGGGGACACACATCTTGTTTCAGCAAAGTTACTTGAGAGATTGTCATTCCCAGAAGATGGAGAGCTCCTTGTCACCAGCCTCCTGCCAGGTGGAGGGTCCTTGGATCCTCCTCAGATCTGCCTGCTGCACTCCCCACATAGTAAGTCCCTAATTCGTCCTAGACATAATAATCCAGACAATTTACGGAAATTAACTGCTAGGTCTTTGGTCACCCATCTCATATCTTCACAGGGACCAGAGTGGCTCAGCTGGCTACCTGATCAGCATGTCGTCCTCTGTCAAAGAGTAATGACAAGCAACTGAACGTGAGCAAGGGAGGGTGAGCTTTTCACTCGACACAGCTGGGACCTGCTGAGGATGTGTCCACAGCCAAATGTAGATTCCTCTGGTGGTACAGAGAAAATATTTATAGTGTTCCAGATGAAAAATTTTGTCCCTGAGGGGAAAAAAAAAACCAAACAAAACCCACAAGAATTATTTTGAAATAATGAAGAAGGAAGTCCCAGAAATAAGGAACTCTGTCTGCTCTAAAATTTTACTGTATCCTTCATATTTTTCCCCAGCTCCTTCAGGATTGAAGTCAGCATTGCTGAAGCTACTTAGGCATGAACTCTGGCTGTCTCTCTTAGGTGAGCCACAGTTACAGAGATCCAGCTTATGGCTGTGGGTAGGGGGGTGGATTTTTCAGGGGGCTGAAACAAATAGGAAAAACCGTTCTTGTGACATACATGCACTGAAAAGATAAGGTAAATAACACAGCAGTATAGACAAAGTTTCAGTCTTGAAGCTCTGGGGCTGGGTTAATAAATTTTCACAGCAGGTTTCCAAATCTTTCTTATCACAGTTTATAAAGTAAGTTGAACCATATGACATGTGCAAAAGGAATACAAAGGACATGTAGGATGAGTTTCAGTGGAGAATAAACTTACAAGACCTGGCAAAGGCTAGAAAACAGCTGTGAGAATAGCTACAAGGAGGCAAAGCCAGACCACCAAGGAAAATACATATCAAGAGTCAGAGAGAGAGGTAGGCCTATGTCAAGGAACAAGTTTCGGGTACCGGGAGTAAATCCACAGCATACAGAGAGCAGGAGGAGAGCATAAATGTGACAAGGAAAGCCAGTATCCAACAGGGAATTAGAACGGGAGAAGCAAAAAATTGTGATTTGAGCAGTCAGGAGAGGGTCCATCATACAAACTTGACAGAGAGAAATGCTAGCTTCTTCTGAAAGTAGAGGCAACATTACCTAGCTTTAGGCAGCAGTTTGTGGGATTTCAGGATCTCTAACATTAGAGGAGTTTACCTTGGTGGATGA
>NW_010300124.1:28442-39013 GCF_000700745.2 Antrostomus carolinensis | reverse complement strand
ATCCCCAACATTCTCTGATTCTGTGATTCTATGATTCTGTGACTAGGTTCTAGGGTTTTCTTTGTTATCTTTGCCTGCCCAATTAAAACAATGTTGTAACAGATTAAGTGACTACTTACATATGTAAAAGATGAACCCTTTCATCTGGAGATATCTTATATAGGAATAAGAACATTCCCTGGGGAATCAGAATGCCTTTGTCAGACAAAAAGGGTATTTGAGTAATGATTGTCATATTTACAGGAATAACAGTCTTAAGTAAAACTTCAAGTGGGTTTGTAATGTCACTTGATGTTATAGAACCTGATATTATTGGGTATGCTTTTATTGAATATCAAAGCCATAATCGGAAAGCATTTTTGTGAAGTGTTCTTCTTCAGACAGGGGAGGAATACTTCTCCATACAGGTGTATCTCAGGTATCAGGTACCACTTCTCAAGTATCTCCAGCTGCCATAAATCCACTGCCAAGACCATTGCCTCTGGCTCTTTCTGCCAAGGACTGTGGTGGTGGCAGCCTCTTTAAACTGTTTTTGTCCAGCTGGCCAATAATTTGTTGTTATATAAAATTATACAGGTTTTTCTCATTAAAAAAATAGTCTGTCTCTAGGAGAGGGATCAAAATTAATTGGATTTAGGGTATTACATCTGTCTGAGGGCGACTCCAAAAATTACATTGTGGAATTGAACATAATTACTACAAACTCAGTGATGAGAACTATTTTAATAATAAGAGAAGCCAGGTCGTCCTGCAGCCTGGATGTACCTGCACACTATTCCTCTGAAAGGCATGGTAAGGGGACATGACTGGGGCTTTTCCCACAGGGTGAACACGTGGTCTCCCAGAAAAGGAGCAGCTTTCCAGCCATGGAAATTGCTATCCTTCACATAATGGTTAATCGTGCAGCTGTGATTTCCACCAACCCATCCGTCACTGGGACTGCAATGTTGACTTTGAAGGCTCATTCTTAAACTGAAGCCCCCACTTCACTCACTGGACTGTTCAATTCACAGAGCAGTGTTGTGATGCCTTAGCAACTAGCAAAAGGACTAGCGCTGCTATTTGGTGTTCAGTGCTGAAAAAGGATCAGACCCCACTGCTGGAGTTGCCTGGAGGTCTCATGTGCCAAGGAAACATGGTATCAGACATATTCTCAGATGCAGAGGACTCAGTTTATACACAAAGAAACAGAATGTAGCCAAGAGTTTCCCAGATCCCAGTATTTTATCACCAATTACTTCTGCCATCACAAAGCTCTTGCAAAGCTGGAAAGGCAGCTTTAGAAATATCTTCAACAGCACTGAAATATGTCAAAGAATCTCTGCCGTTTCCCCACATCATCCCAGCGCAGCATTATTTCAGGTCTTATTTAGATTCAGTTTCTGAGCATGCAAAGATGATTTCTCTCTCAGTAACACCCTGCTGAATACCCACAATTTCCTCATACTTATTTTTCATACTTGGTTGCAGTGCCTTTGCCGGAGCAAGCCCAGTGACCAGTGCAGACTTCCACTAAATCATCAGCTCTGATGACAAGCAGATCAGGATTCACATTGCAATATGTTTTCATGGACCTAAAAGAAGAGGAGAGTCCCCAGTATAAATCTTCCTCACTAACTTATAAATGCTTCTGGTACTTCAGGGAGTCTCATCCTGACACAACTTGTATTTCCCCAGGGCTTGTCACCTCTGAACCTTTCACTTCACTTTAAAATCTTTTCTTTTTTTTTTTTCTTAGCTTGAAGTACTTAATTAATGTCTGAAGTTCTGTTAAATCATCTAAGTGATCTGACATCTGCAACCCACAGGGAAAAATACTCCCCCTGTTAGGTGGCACATGGAAAATGGCCAATGTCAGCTATTGTGAAAGAAACATTTTCAGTTTCAGTAAGTTTGTAGGTCAAAGTCCTTGTCCCTCAGGGCCTGCTCTGGGCTTCCTGATTGTTGTTCTGGGGAAGACTCTGCTTCTTGATCCCTGAGCAAGCAAGGAAGGATCATCCACTGCTCCAGAGGGGAACCAGGCTCAGATCACTTCCTCTGGTTCCCAGTCACAGGCTTCTTTCACTTGGTCTTCTAAGACACATCCCTGCCTCCAGACTGGCCAAGAAAATAAAATAAGCACTGCTAGTTCCTTCCGTGTCAAATATTGTTCTCTGCTGGGAGCATCTCATAAGGTACAGACAACCTTGGCACCAACCTTGGTTCTTGGGATGAGGGCAGAAGTACAGCTTCCATATCTTGACATTTGTCCCCTTGGACACCTAAACCTTTCACTATTACTCAGTGATGGTGTGTTCCATCTCATCATATTCCTCTTTTCTAGAGCATCCTATAAAGCCATCCCCAGAGATCACCCACTTTTGTTGCTAGCTCCCCTAAGACTCAAGGCAGGGTTCAGGTGACTGAATGTAAATGTCCAGAGAAACAGATTTCTACCTCTGAGCTAGTCAGCCCATATTTCTCTTGGAGCTGATATAATACACAATCTCATGAGTACAATTTAATCTGATCCTATGGCAGCTGGCTGAAATAGCTCACCTATTGCACAGCTCCCTGTCATGTCTGTGATGACAGCATGCAGAGGAAAGCTTGTCTTCATGGTGACCCAGGTACATCTGTGTGGTTGGTGCCTGACTGACCCATCTGTCTGCATCCAAGCCTCTCTCCACCCCAGACCCCTTGAGACCTTGACTTGCACCTCCTACAGGACCATCTCCACTGCTCAAGGTGCCTTCATGTTTTCTCAGGCACTACTTGCCCCAGGCTTGGAGAAGTGCTCAACTGTAGAGCTAACTCTTTTTTCCTCCTTCGTCTTCCTCTTTGTTCCTCTGTTACAGCACATTTGATGTAGTTTACAATGCTGATATCCTTGTGCCCTTGGCACACAAGCTCATGGAAAAATAAGTCGTCTGTCGTCCTTCCCTGCAAATGCGCATTGCAAGGACCATGTCCCTGAGATGGGTAATTGCATGAATCTCAGAGTCCATATCTCAACAAAACTGTGTACTTCAGTCTGTGTCACGTAACATCCACTGTACAAGACATTATAAAGTAACAAGAGAGACAAAATAAATTCCTCATGTATCACCATGGACACAAGAGCTCATAATTTTCCATCCCTGAGAATTTGATGGGGGACAGGATGTCAATAAAGCCTCCTTCACAGGACCAAGCTTCTCACATCTTAATTTCTTTCAGTCAGCAGTATCTGGCATTTATTGAGATGCTGAATTTTGTGAAATTTACTTTTTCACCTGAGTTTGCAGCCTTGTGCTCTTCAGCAAGAAAATTCATCTATTAAAAATGTCTACCTCCTTTTTTTTTCTTGTTTTTTGAGACTACAAGGAAGAAAATCGGTGAAAGTTTAGGTGAAAGGCAATTAAATGCTCAAGAAAGGAGCAGAAAGAAAGAGAGAGATCATCCTAGGAAGAAGGAAAATTGAATGTGTGGAGAATGTGGATTGTGAAAGCAAGACTGCACAAGCAGCTCTCCTCCTTGGTACAGAGGCCTAATAAACATATTTTCTCATTTGTAGCTCACTCATAATTCTGAGTAAGTGATATGGCAAGTGAAAAGTGCTCTAGGAACTAATAGATATAATGGTTTTGATCCAGGGAGGAGAACTGAATGAGAGGTGCAAGGGAGAGAGAATAGGTGGTTGTGGGAGGCCCACTGTCCAGTCCCAGATGTGTCACTGGTCTCTGGTGACCTGGGTCAGCTGCCTCCCTCTACCCCAGCAAAAGTTGGTTCCACTTGGAGGTTTGTGACTTGCTTTCCTTGCTTGTAACTTTCCTTCATGGAAAATAAAATGAAATAATATTTTTTTGCATTTGAAAATCCAAAGTGATTCATAATTTTTTCTTTCTGGAAAACAGGTGTTCAGCTACTTCTTGCTGGGACCGCTCTAGCCGGGTTTGCACTCTTTTGCATATTGGATTCAAGTAGGAAATGTGTGCTTAGTGGGATTTCCATCTCTTTACATTTCCTGCACACAGAAGTCTTGGAATTTGATGGAGACGCTCTGATTCATACTCCCACCTGAATCAGTTTTTCATTTTTTCCCACTATGTTGGCTGCAATAATGTCCTCATTCTCACAGCCATGAAATTAAATATATATTATTTATATTTATATTTAATACACACAATAAAATAAATTAAATGAGAAATAAACCTCCTTTTCTGTTTTCTGGATGTGTTTTGAGAGCAGCTCATAAAAGTGCTGCACAGAAGGAGCCGTTTCCAGGGCATGAACTTCTCCCCAGCCCCAGCCACCCTGGGGCTGCTCTATGTATTCCCTGGTGCCATCTGCTGGCACCTCCATCATGGAGCTCTGGTATTCAGAGATCAGACAATGTTCCTTAATCCTGAGCACTGCCCTCATAGACAGGCATGCTGCAGCCCATGGTGAGCCTGGTCGCTCCATCACCAGGTCAGAGGCAGTCCAGCTGGAGTGTGTATCAGAAGGCACAAATCTTCAAAGATATTTAAATGTGATCACGCTAAGCTTTGCCCTCCTGACCATTTACTATAAAGTTTCAGCCTTGAACGTATATCTTTCCTTCCAGGGATAGGGATTTATTAATACAGCTGGCTGATGAGCAACAGACAGGTCCCAGCCAGGACTTTATCCTCTATTTCCCTCCAGGTTACATACTTAGGTGACCTGTCTCCTTTCTGTGAAACACTCTCAGTGTCCCCCTTCCAGCCCTCCTTTCTGCTCATATTCCTCCATCCCACCACATTTATATAACCAAGTACCTGGTACTTTTTGGAGAGAGAGCTTTGTTGCCTCTTTTCTTGTCTGGTGGTTCAATAGCAAGCAGAAAGTACCAGCAGGATTTTCTGAAGCTCTCTGTTCAAGGCAAACACGTGATGTGAGGCTCTCACCTGCATCTTTGTGTGATTTTAACCCTAGATAGATTGCTGAAGGGTGCTGGGTATGGTTTTGTAAAAGCTCAGTGGCAGAGAAATACAATGCATGAGGTGGGAGGCTGAACTGTGGAAGAGCTGGCAACACCTACATGGTAGCCTGTCTTGCCTCAGGGGGCAGATTGGCATGAAATATCCTTGATAATTTATTTGGGTCTGGGTATACAAGTAAATGTCACCCCGTGGAGGTGTTGCACTAAGGATTTAAATCCATGAAACTCAGTGACTGGAGAGTGTGGTAATAGATGCAACTTCTTGACACATGTTTTCTTTTGGTAGTGAGCAGATACTACAAAAATGAAGAATGGTGGGACAGAAATCAAGAAGGCGAAAAAGGAAACTGTAAAACTGCAAAAAGGAAAACTTGTTCTCTACCATAGCAGTAGGACACAGTATGAGAAGAAAAGACGACAGATTTCAGCTATTATTATGCATCTAGGTGCCATGGAAATTAAATAATTTGAAAGAAAGGTAGTAGGTTTGTGAGGCTGTTTGTGTTTTTTTTGTTTGTTTGTTTGGGTTTTTTTACTTTCCTCTCCCCTTTTCTTCTCAGAGCACCAGTTAACAGGTTCCTTTGATTCTTACTGCAATTTCTAACATCTCAACAGCTTTATCTGGTCTCTTGATTTGGATACATTTAGGATGGAAGGGCCCTCTGGAGGTTATCTAGTTCAGCTCCTCTCTCAAAGCATGGTTAACTTCAAACACAGACCAGCAGGCTCAGGGTCTTATGCACCTGTGTTTTGGAAATTTCCAAGAATAGAGATTCTTCCATCTCTGCAGGCACCTGCTCCTGTGATGAACTGACCAACGTGCCCCCACACTCTGCTTTGTCTAGGCAGTCTCCCCTCTGTAGAGACACAGGGACTGAATGTACCAGCACAGGTGACCCCTGTTTTTCTCCATATTCTCATCATGATATTTTTCAAATGGTTACAGACCTGAGCAAAGAAATAAAGTTGCATATGTAAGTAAATTAATGTTGTGGAGAAATCTTATCCTGTCTGGTTTTGTTCTCAACACTGGCTATTTCTAGATATTTTGAAAGCAGGTACAGCATAATACTTCATATCTAACGAAGTTCAAGGAGTATTTCAAAGGCGCTGTCAAAGAGGCATCTTGAGGAAAACACATAATTTCCACTTATAGATTGCACTAGTAAATAATTTAGTGCATTAGAGGACCTTATCTAGGAATATTTTTACATTGCTAATGGCCTGTGCCTGTGTGCAGAAATCCAGCATTTATGATGCATGTGGTAGACAGTATATATAAAATCCATCAGTAGTCAGTTTGGATCCACCATCATAATTCTGTGGGCAAATCAGGCACAATTCAGCTGCTACTGAAGTCAATACATGCTTTCCCCAGGACTCCTCAGTGAGACTGGAGGGATTTGAAGGCATGTCCATCTTTTCAGAAACCTGTTTCTGAAAATAGCCAATATAGGTATTACAGCTACCTCCAGACTCATGGTCCATCTTCCTTTCCACTTGTCTTCAGCAGGTGAGGTCTAGAGCAGTGATCTCTCTGAATAACAAAGGAATCTGTTCAATCGACCAGCTAGCTGACATTTAGACAACAAGCATAGTTTGAAGTCTGAAATTGCTTGTTCTGCTTGTGCTTTTATGTAGAACAAACATGATCCTGTACTAAGACAGCTATGTCTGTTAATGAGTGCTGTGAGCTGAGAGCACCAGCAGTGAGTCAGTTTTGAGCTACTCCTGCTAAACAAGGTGTAGATGACTTGTACGAAAATGTCAGCACAAGTCTTTCAGACTTGGCTGAACAGAAGACTTCAAAATGGTTTTCTTCTGGGATTTTTACTTCCTCTCACTAGTTTTCTTTTGTTTGTTTGCTTTCTTGTTCAGTTATGAATTCAATCAGCTGAACTTAAGATGATGACACTGGACTAATCAGAAAATGTGCTTATACAAAAACTCTCTTGCAAATGGACATGATTTCAAGCCCAGCATGGCTCAGGTAGAGCTGATTCTGCCCTGCACAGACAGTCACAAGAATGCTGTAAAAACCAAACATAGTCCTCCTTTACATTTCAGTTTACTGTTTATTTTTGCTGGCCTGGCCTGCAAAGCTGATGTCTGTGTAAGACTTAACCCAGAAGAAATGGAGTCTTTATTATTTGAGAGACATAAAAACTGAAATTACAATCAAGAAACCATCTGCCTTTTATCTTTCTTTTGTGGCATGTACACAGATGAATGTCTTGATTTCTGAATACAGTAGTTGCTTCTCAATATTATTTAATCTTTCCTGGTTGATTATATCAGGACTTTTTATCTCAATAATTAATTCAGTCAAATGGATAATGATTCGTTAAACATACCCATCCTCCCACTCCATTAAAATTATGTCTGAGATGTCTTTTTTTTTTTTAAATCAGGAAGACATTATAATATTTTATCTCCCTGTTTCCTCTAGTTAAATCAAAATTGCCCTATGAGGCATGCCTAAATGGTTCCCATGGTACCAAGACTATCAGGAGCGACTCAAATAGGATTTGCGAATAACTGCCTCAAGAAGATGTGTATCCCGGTGGCTGTACAGGTGAGAATGGAATGACTGTAATTTGTCCAATCTAAAGACAGTTGTCTGTGCTGAGATGAGGTGTCTCATAGAGTCATGAGGCACTTTCCACACTCGAGAGATATGGCTTGGGTCTTCTTTACTGGAAGACATGGAGAGTGAAAAGTACTTTGTTATAAGTTTATCATACAAGACTGTAAAACTGAAAATAAAGAGAAAAGGAATATGACATATTCATACTACCCAGAGATCTTGGCTCTGTATAGTGTCAGTCCTACAAATGCTGTTTTCCAAAATAGCCAGCAGGACTGAAGGCGGGTTCTAGTGAAGCAGCTGACACCAAGTAAACTTGATAATCTGGTAATTCAGAACAGGACATTCCTTACCTGGGATTGGCAATGGCTCAAGCTTGGAAAAAACCTGGGTCTCTTCAGAGGTGTACACCGGAATGCAGTAGGTGGGAAAGACATGGCTTTCAGTAATCACAATAATCTACAAAGCTGTTTCTTGTCCAGTTGTTCTTTTTTCTTGTTTCTCCTCCTTAGTCAAGGTTATGTGGTTCTAAAACTCTCTGTGACTCTGACTAATGTCAGGACCACAAAAATGGTCCTTTCGTCTTGTTTTCTCACCCTCTTACACAAGTTCTGGCTGACAAATGGTCTTTGTAGTCAACTACTTTATAGTACTTCTTAGTTATGAATTTTGCTGAATCGATGAGGTAAGAACTACAAGCTACACCCAAGACCAAGCAACATCAGTCTCATTTGTACCTTGGAGCTGAAATGTCATTCACATGGCAGCAGGTAGTCTTGATGATGTATCAAAATCTCAGAGAACACTGACATTTGTCACAATGGATGAAATGTGACACACTGAACATCAGCTTCTAAAATGTAGACATCAGTTGCCAAGCTAGTCATCACTAAATTACCTTTATGATCAATGGAGAGGAATAGGTGCAGTTCATCTCATCCTATCATAAACATGATGAATCACAGTCTACCTCTCTTTGCTGACTGGAAAGGAAACCCAGGGTGACTAGTTCAAATGGAGGTGTCTAAAGTTGAGTGAAATGATTCCTATCCCAGTTTTCAATAAGACTTGTTCCATCAGGTGACCTATAGCTATAGAGGAGGCATATCCAACAAGTTAAAACTAACCATGCAGGCTTTTAGGTCTCTACAGTCTAGCACAGATACTGCCCTACAGTCCTGGTTTTCCCCTTCTGCCTCAGAAGAATGAAAACTTACAGACATTGTTGAAGTAGTTTGAGAAACATGAAAGACATGAGCTACAAGGTATTACAGGTATTCATGTCACTTACAGATGCCACAATGAAGGACTATTTAAGCAATAGCACTTAAATGGCAAGACTGAAGGTGCAGAGAGCAGACTGGAAAAGAAAGGAAGGGAGGAAGAGGAGAGGTTGAAAGTTTTTTGCCAGTGAGGTCTCTCTGCAGGGTGGTGTGGGAAGAAGATGCCAGTCGAGCCTTGGCCTGAGCACAGCTTAACCCTGACATGCAGCTGTTGTTCATGAAGGAAACTTTAGAAGGCCAGGACAGAGGTGAAGTGAGGTGATGACTGCACAGTCCCCATGGGACTGGCTTACTCGGCAGCACTCCACTGGTTTTAGGTGGGACCCAGTAGGTACTGAAGAAGTTCATATTGAATTATCCATAATATAAACTACCCTTCCCTCTTGTATCTTGAGCATGCAAATATATGCACTCATATTGATTTCTCTAGCATATGCACAGAGCAAATCCCTTTGTATCCTGTTGTGCCCTTTCTGATGCTTCATATCCATATTTTCTAACAGCTGTAGAAAAGTTCTTCAGATTCACTTAATAAAATCTGTCCCTTTATTAGGTGCATTGGTTTATACCAGAGATGCATCTATCATTTCCTACCTCTGTCACAGAAAAGGCAGTAGCAATAACAAAGACATTTTATCAGCATAAGAAGAAATACAGGCAAAATACTCATCACCTGAATGTGCACATATGGTCATTGTTGGCATTACAACATGACTTTTTAAGACTGATAATTTCTTCTTAATTGCACAAACACAGAAAGTGATTCCATATTTTACAGCATAGTTTATGACCAGAAGCCATTTGCCAAACAGACATTACGGTAGCAAATAAACTTAAACTTGCTTTGGAATTGGAAAGGTAGTCACAATTATATATGCTACTGTTTATACCAGCTACCTATGGCCTATCTGGGGAAAAGCTGTTTGAGTAAAATTAGCAAATGTCACAGAACAGCATGCTGGCAAAATAATCTCTCTTAAACCAGTATCCTGTCAAGTTAATTTAGTGAAGAAAGTCAGAACTGAATAATGAGATAGACTTTACTAAGTTGTGGCTGAAAATATCCCAACTAACAACTTTCCTTTGAAAAATATTTGTTTAGTGGAATTCAAACTTTCCTCCTTAATTCCCTGGCACAGCTACAGCTGAAAATGTCTCTATTGGTACAAAATTTCAGATTTCAAGGTTGGGTTTTTTTTCAAGTTTGGAATGAAAGGTCAAAAATGCCAGTGGTAGAAGCTGCCATTCCTGAGGAGCTCAAAGGACAGAAGTGAATCAGAAACATCCTCCCCAGATTCTGATTTCAGGCCTACTGCATGCCTTTCAGACCCCCACCCTGAGCACATATAAACCTTCAAAGTGAACAAAATTTGTGGTAAAAACAGAGAAATGGCCAGAAGATTCAGGAGAAAGACAAGGAGAGCAGGACACTTCTACATCAGAACCCAAGTGCAAATTAGTCACCTAAATACCAGAGTATAACAGAGTGTTCTACCAAAGGATTTGGGGCATCCACACATGGAGCACAGAATTACAGTTGCTGGGCAGTACTGGGAGTCTACACAGGCCAAGATTCATGTGATCAAGTACTGTATGTCAGAGATATTTATCTGACATCACTTGATAGTGGTTGCAACTAGGTATATCTGTGTTCATTATCTCACTCTAAAATCTATATCTAAAATACACTATATAAACCATATTTAAAATTGCCTACTTTTTTTCCAATGACAGTGGCAGGAGCTCATGATGAGAATAGAGATATGTGTACTACAGC
>NW_010300124.1:0-28405 GCF_000700745.2 Antrostomus carolinensis | reverse complement strand
CCTATTTAACCACAACAGAGGTATTTTTGACACAAAAGTCTAGGCCAAGTCTGTTTAAAATGAATTATCTGCAAAAACATGCACTTTGATGACTTGTTTATTGGTTTGCATGCAGCATATAATCGATGAAAATGCTCTGCTCTTTCTTGCAATGCATTGAGCTTTATTTGGTTACACTGCCAGTAAATTCCTGTACTGAGACTGCATCAAGGCTGTTTGCTAAGAGCCCCTGGGGAATGGCTGATAGATTGTTCTGGCCACTGTTTGCCTGCTTCTGCCTATTCCCATTTCTGACATAATCTGGTTACTTTACGAATAGATTTCTTCCTTCCATGGCAGAGGCAACTGACTGCAAGCATTAGTAGGGATGCAGATGAATGTTTCAGAGCCCTGAGGAAACTTGAAAAAAAAAAGTCTGTTTTTACATAGGCAGTAAATTACATTTGTAAGAGTATCTGGCCTCTAAGTGACCTCTCAAACTGTGGGAGCAAAGACAACATCAATACACTAATTGGAGAAGAGGCAATAGTTCATATTGCACATTATCTTCATTTACCCATGAAAAGGGATGCTCAGTGGGAAGACAAAAGTTTTCCATATGCTTTCCTGGCTTCTTCTGAATCTCAAGAAACAGAAAGGCTGGATGAAGATGGTATTTTTCCTCCACCTTAGCATTTCAAACAAAAATCTGCTCCAGCCACCTGCTCATCTCCAGGACTTTCTGTTTTGCCTGACAACTTCTATTTTTAAACTAGCTGAATTCCTCTCTGTAAGGAATTACCACAGCTACTGTCACCCCTCCAGTCCTACCCTGCTCTGGGCTCTGGATTACATTTCCTCATATGTTGTAGTCTTGTTGCTATTTTATGACTTTTGATGAGGTGTTTCTCCAGTTCCTTTGCAACACATACTGCATGGAAGTGATTGGCATAAGGAAATGAAAGGCAAAAATATGTCCAAATCCTTTCTGCATGTCTCCAGACTACAGAGCACACTGCTGCTCGCTTTTTTTTTTCCACTTCTTAACTCTGTCCTTATTTTAAATATGATGTTCATATTTGATTGCTGTAGTCTGTAATTGTCCTTGACTTAATAGTGGAAAAAACACAGCTGTTCAGTGTTTAGTTTGCAAATTTTGGTAGATTATGAAGTGATTTATACCTCAAGTAATACTCCCCTAATACACTGGAAAAAATAATTTGAGTATTGTAACTCATTCATTTAGATGACACTAGGCTCTGTGTGCCACATGCATGACCCAGGACTTTGTGGTCCAATGTGTTAATCATGAATAAATGTAAATCTTTTTAGCACAAGTCAACCATTGATATTTTTTTTTAATCTGAAATTTTTAGTCATTTTCTTTTCCTCTAATTACTATGTGTGAATATATGTTTTTCCTCTGAATGACTGATAGGACACAAGACACAGGACCATGCTCTGGTGCAGACCTCCTCAGTCACACTCTGCATCATGCAGCACCCAAAATGGCTCATGGAGCTTAATGAGGTTTGGAAGCGCTGTGTGTAATTTCTCATTACAAGTGTATATATCTCCCAAGAAACATCACCTCCTTTGTTTGTTCAAGACATTTAAAACCTGGATTTACTGTGCTTCCTTTCTAATGCATCCTCCAAAATGGATTTGTAGCCCAGAATCAGCATCCCTTACCACTAAATGCAGTGAAAGTCAAAAGTTTGGGGAGTTTGAGTTAAAACCCAAATGTGAATGGGTCAGGACCAAAACTTCAGCTCTCTACACAGACACAAGAGAGCCTGCATGTGGCCCATGCTCAGTCTCATTTATCTCCACCTGGTAAATTCATACAAGCAGGTATTTTGTTTAGGGCTTTTTTGTCCAGTGCTTAACGCAGCCTAATCACGGTATTTAAATCAAGTAATAAATGTTGAAAGGAAGTTTTTCACATGGGTTCAGGTCCAGCCAAGCCCTAATCCTTCATTTTCCCAAACTCTGTGGTTTCTTTATCGCTATCCTTATCCTTATGTCTGATTACATGCCTACCTATAATCTGTAACAAAGAACAGAACAAAATTAATGCCTACTGCAGCATGCAAATCCTTTTCAGTCCCTCATTATTGCTCAGTCCCTGTTAAAAGGAAAAGTTCCTCCACCCTCCTGATAGCTTAGTCTTTTAAACAGGCATTAGTTGAGGGAAAAAAAGGATCCTTTATTATAAAATCTGTCCGGCACAATTCCATCTTTAGATATAGAAAATCTTTAGATATAGAAAATCTTTAGATATAGAAGCCATCACTCTGTGAAGAAGCAAGAACATACTTACAGTTAGAAATTTAATTGGTAATAGTATTTTCTGTCCCAATCCAACACTGAGATCCACATGGTCTGGTCCCATAGTCCTGTTCCTGGGGAGGTCCACAACCACCTTTGCAACAGTAAAATGAGGCACCAAGTCCCACGTGTTCAGCACGTGGGCAGTGCTCAGTGTCCAGGAGCATGGCCTAGAGAGCCAGCCAATGCAGCAGAATAAGGCAGTAGCTGAATAAAGATGATAAAGAGGTGATAAAGAGTTTCTGAATCTCATACAGGCTTTTTTGGCCTCAGCTTTTTTTGGCCTTTACTCAATGGTCTTTATGCCATTTAAACACTATTGTTTAAATAGTCCTTGAGGGAGGACCTCCTCACCAGTGGTTCAACCCATCCCATTGTCTGAGACATGATGTATGTTTTGCATATTAAAGACATAGGGCATCATGGGAAAAGATATGATACAGCAAATTTACAAAGGTCTTGGCTTCACAAAGGCATTGGGCATCCTTGTCTCCCCAGCATCCCAAGCCCAGCCTCAGAGCCAATATAGCTCCAACTTGGGCAGCCCAGAGTAGACCACATGCCTTTTCTGTATAATCATTTGATTTGGGGTTTTTTTTTAGCCCAGAGAGGTTAAGAAATGAAAGGAATAGCCCAGCTTCTGCAACTGGTCTTTCTCCTCCTCAGAGGCTTTTCTGGAGGCTGCCACATGTCAGCTGTGTAATTCCTTTGGGTCTGTACAAAGACAGGTGCAGAAGGACATCCCCCTTGGCACCCCGCCTCACCCCACTGCTCCCAGGTAGAGAGCTCAAAGTGCTCTTCGACTGCAAATCGGCAGTGCTAACCATGCCAGGAAGGGCGCATGGGCAGTATCAAATGTTATCCCAAGACATGTAGAGGTCACGTACCTCCTGGCTCACAGTAACACAAGGATTGTGTAATGTGTTGGGCGATGGTTCAAGGACACCCAGATATATGCTGCATTCTGCCTGCACAGCATGGAGAGGAACAGATGGGCCAAATCCTATGGGAGTAGCAGGAGGAGCACAAATAGAGTTGGGAAAGGTCTGTGACACTCTGTCCTGCATCAACATGGGGTGCCTAGGTCCTTCTCTCCCATGGCAGGTGGAACCTCCTCAAGCCTGCAAACACTGGCCACCCCTCCAAAGCATGCTGCCCATCCAGGAAGGGTCAGATGTTTGCTGGCTTTGATAGTCCTGATGCCAGGTGGAGTGACCTGGGGAAAAGGAAAATGGGGAAATCCTCTCTGTCAAATGATTTGATGATGAAAATTTTCACGAATCTTTTAAATAGCTGTCTTTTCTCTGCAGAGATTGTCAGGGGAAGGCAATGATTATTTACCCTGCATGTTGAGACTGTGTGAACAATCCTGATATAATTCAAAAGCCTAAAACCTGCTGTGTCATCTGTTTGCTTGCCACTTTACATCCTTTAAGGAATGCTGGGGTCACATGAAGCAGTTGTTTAAAACAATACAGTGAAATGGCTCTAACTCTCACAGGAAGAGGAAGATGTAATAAGATACAGCAAGAGAGAGAGCATTTGATTCACATGTTGAGGAAGATTTCTTTTAAAAACATAATATATTTCATGCTTGAGAAAGCTCTGGAGAATCAAACACAAGATGAAGGGAAGAAGATAGTCTTGGGCTGAATTAGAGAGTGATGCTGTCAATTCAGGGGCTGGAGAGAAAGGGGCAGCACAATATTGATCATGTTCACTGGTGAGTGATACCAAATACCTGGGGCTGGGCAATATATGGGAGGACAGACCCAAAGGACAGCTGGCCTGAACCATAAGGTGAGACTCTACAATAGGAAAAAAAAAAAGGTGTAGATATCTCCTGCAAGTCTTAGGAGCTTGGTGATCATGGTAGGGAAAATGCAGAAATGAGAAGCCACATTCATGGGTACCCATGCACATGATCCTGCAGCACCAGAAGTAATAGGTCCTTTTATTCACATTCAGTGGTTGCAAGATCAGGCCTCACTTGCACAGGAAAACATGTGGCCCGTGCATGTGAATGCATTGCCTGTGCAGCTAAATCGGGGCTAAGTTGTGCACAGGTTTTGTGTGTGCATTGTGTGCGAGAATTTCCAAAAGTAAAACTAATGTGCATAATCTGGAAGAAGATTCCAACTTAAAGAAAAGCTCTTAAAGCCTTTGAGTAACTGAATTTAGTTTCAGAGCATGATTACTACTAAATTAGTCTTATCCTTTAGGTAGCTTTCAACCTAATAAACAATAGTGCTGAAAATCAGCATGAACTTGTAGTAACAGTTTTACAGACTTAGTTCTAGCATTTTGGAGCGTGTGGGAGTTCTGTGTGCCCTTGTGTTCAACTCTCAAGTCTTTGGACAGGTCTTCAAAAATCACCCAACCTTTTGTTATTTTTGCAGATCAGATGATCCAAAATGAAGAGGGTACTCCTAAGCAACTGAAGATTCAGATATATAGTCTGCTAAGGAGCCTTAACTGGGTAGTATGGCCAGGTTTCATTTGAGTAAATATTGGCTTCCATTGGTTCCCCATGTCTCCTCCTGAACTGCATCATCTAGACACCCATTGCAGTCAGCAGAGTAGGCTAGGCTGACTTAATATGCAGTTTGTCTCTTTTTACAAAGGTGTTTAAAACAGGCAGGATGACTCACTGCCTACAAGTCACTATCTTCATTGACTACCAATAGATATTGAGATGCAAGGATGTTCTGTGCACACACAAAGTTAAATGACTTTGATAAACATGAATAAACTTGGCTATTAATAACGATCTGTGGGCAAACTACTGGCTTTTAACAGTCAGAAAGACTTAAGCCTTTTTATCTAGTGCTTAAGGTTGGTCTGTATTGTCTTTCACTGAATTTTGACCTAGTACCTCCTCTTTGGGGCATTACCTCCTATTGTAGAAACCTGAGCAGGTACTGCAGTTCAGCAGACCATAGATTACTTGTTTCATCTCAGTTTCTTGGTTATTGTCTGAACCATACAGTGCTTCTGAGAAGTCCAACCTTCATCTGCAACTGCCATTTGATGATTTGGTAAATTTTTTCCATATCTATGGTGTGAGGAACCGCACTATAGACTTGTCTCAAAGATTGTTTGCAAGGACGGTCACAAGACCACCGGCTTCTGGGAACCCCGCTGTGTGAAGGCGCCCTGCCGCAGGGGTGTTCTGCCCGGACATGTCCCTGCCCAAGTGCTGGGGGGCACGAAGAGATGTTCCATTGCTATGGAAACTACAGCCCTCAAAGGGGTATTTAAGGAGGACTGGCAAGGGTAAACAGGGTCAGAGCAGAGATGGCGAGCAGAGAGAGAGAGACAGGAGAGGACGACCGCCTGACGGCACTGCACCACGCTACATCACCGCTGGAACAAGCAACTGAGACCTCCTCGCCCACCCCTCACCGTCGCCTCGCCGCTGGACCCGTGGTGGTGACTATTCTTGCTGCCCTATCCCGACTCCTTGCTTGATTTCCATCTTTCGTTCCATCCTGTCCTATCGCTATTCTCTTTATTACTCTTCTAATAAAAGGTGTTCTGGGAGTACGGCATGTGACCTTGTTTGTGTCTTAATGTCGCTCTTGGGATCATATTGAAACCTTTCCCGACATCGGATGGGGATATTTAAATGATCCCTGGCATTGGATCGTGACACTATGGGCAGAAAATATTTATTCTACATTCAGAAAACTAGTCAAAGTCTGCAAGAAAGATAGATTTCTAAACAGGTTTACACTCAGTTCTCCTTTTTTCCTGCCTCATCATTGCAAGCCTATTATCAATTATACTACTTAACATAAAAGACCCATTTTAAAATCCACTTCTAGCATAGGTTTTGATTGATTGCACTGTCATGTGGAGCCCTATGAGGTGGCTTAGCCAGAAACAAATACACATATTTGAAAAAACCATACCATCCCTGACCTTGCAAAATGTGGAAGAGGTACAGGACTGGGAGCTTGAAAAATCTACTTAAATAATGAATGAGAATTCATTTCCCAATGAAAGTATGCCTTCAACTTGTTCTTCCACACTATGGATCAGCAGAAGGAGGTTAGGGAGAGATTTTGTGGCATTGGTAAACCAAAGATCAATCAGCAGCAACAGCTGTGTGGCATAACATACTTCGTGACCTGTGTGTGGTCTAAGACAGACCACTAAATACAAAGATAACAAGTAAATGTGGTTTCATCACTGGCTGAAGTGAGCTCCTCATATAGATATATATTTGCACACTACAGCAATGGCTGAGAAAGAGCAAAATAAGACAGTATTTACAATGTACTCTCCATAGAGTGCTGTCTCTTCACCCTGTTTGCTTGGGACATAATATCTGTCATGTAGCATTCTGGTACAAAACCAGTCACCACAGTCACTCAGTTGGTCAGCCCAGAGTGGGGAAATGTACAGGTATGTCTTGCCTTCTCCACTCTCAAGTACTGGAGCAGAGCCAACCATGCAGTATCATAAGAAGATGACCTGCTCACATAGCTATGTTCAACCAGCTGGAATAAACAACAAAGTAAAGCTTTGTTAATGTTCAAAAAAATAGACCAGAATTGAGAATTAGAAACAGGAGGCATGACCTTGCCTGAGGAGACCTCTAATTTGAGGGGAGTCTTTCTGTGTCAAAGTTCATGTTTGCATGTTAGCTTGTCCCACTGCCCTTACGCTGCAGCTGTGCCAGAGGTGGGAATGAGGTAGAAGGGTCATGAAGAGCCCATTATCTTCTCCATCTGCACCAGCATGGCACAGGGCAAGTTAGAAAATTTACAGGTACACTTTTCATTTCTGTTAGGATATAATGCTAATTTGTGTGCCTATAACCTTTTTTACTCATCTCTCATACACATCCCATGTTGAGGAAAGCATTAATTTTCCTAAAATAGGGAAAAAAATAAACCAGCCTGCTTTTAAACAAGGGTAGAAAGTGATGAGGGTTGAGTTCTTGGTGTTGCTCCAAGCATGCTGTCTGGGTTGTACGTTCCCTGTCAGAGACAGCATGTGTGTGGAGAGTCAGGATTAAAACTAGAAAGCCATCATGAAACTAAAGGTACAAACATCTGCTTAACGGTTCACAAACAACCTAGAACTGACCATCAGTCAACCAGACGTGTTTCTGAAAGGTTTGTTTTACTTAAATACATGTTGTTAGGCTTCACCCAAGAGTCCCAAGATGGAAGTCTAAGCTCCCTCCATTCAGAATGTCACAACAGATTATTTAACAGCCTTTGCTGGTTTTAATATTTATGCATTTAAATAATAAAAAGCAGATGGCAAATGAACATAATTACACTGGCTTTTGTTGGAGTTTTTTAAATAATCTTGTGGGGTTTTGTAACTTTCCTGGTTACAGAATATTTGGCAAAATTGACACTGACTTTGCTTTTCAGACTGAAAATATTTTTCCATTTATTTTGTACCTAACACCTACAGTGCAAAAAGATCTGATAAAACAGCCAGTGGGATAGATACAGAGATGAGCACGAGCATAGCCTCATCAAAGGCAGTAGCCCTAAACTGTATGTATCTTTTAACGAGCGACAGGCCTCAGAATTTCATTTAGCCTCACAACATCTGCTGTTAAAGTTTAGTGTTACTATTTTGTGTTTACAGATGGGAGAAGAAGGTACTATGGTCATTCGGTCTTTCATACAGCTGGGAATTGATGTGGTTTTAAAAATAAAGATATTTGTGACCATTTCATGGCCCGTATTCACAATGTCTGCACTAGCAAGTAATTTGGTAGATCGGAATATTTGGTGCTGAGGCCTTTTCCCCTATCTTCTATGTGCCTGGAGGGGGCATAATTTAGATGAGTTTCCATCTGGTCCCCTCAGCCATGTCTTTATCTGTTGTGTTGCCCCAAGTTGCCCAAGGAAAGCTCTTCCACAAACCTTTGCCCCTCCATAGACTGCCCCAAGAAGGGCTGCACTGAGCTTAAATGTGCCCTGCCAGGGTCGGGAGCAAATCACCTCCTGATACAACACCCATGTAGGGCTTTGCGTGCGGAAGTAACTCCTGTTATTGCTGGTGCTCCTGCCTTATTTCACTAAGTTACCATTTATACAAAAATATCCCATACAGCCTTTGTGCAAACAGCTGGTTTCATCACTTTGGAGGGGGTTAGATTTCAGTGTGGAAACAAGCCAGGCTGTAAACTGACACAAAGCTCTTCCTTTGCCAAAAATTCAGTTAAAAAAAAACCAAAACAAGTGTCTCCCCAGGCCCTGATGCATCTTCACTATCTCCCTGCTCATGAGTCCTTCTCAAGTGGGATCAGGAGGACACAAGATCACAGACGGGACTTGCACAGCAGCTTCAATAACTCTGTCTCGCCCAATGTGTTGTCTGCAGGAGCACCCCAGAGCTGCTCTGAGGCTGGGAATGCAACTCAGGCTTGTGCCTTACCCAGAGATGTGCAGCTGTGCTCTGCAGTCCTGGTATTTTCTAGGCAGCAAGACAAATCCTGACTGATAAGGGCTGGATATGTCCGTCTCTGAGTAAAGAGCTCTCAGCTGAACCATTTCCATATTAACTCTTCTGGAGCATCTTTCTAAATGCTAACCCCAAAAGTTCAAAAAAAAGGAACAAGATACGGAAACTGTGTATTTAAAGCTATCAGAACCAGAAAAAAAAAATCGCCTTTTAATTTGCCTTCTGTCTGGTATTTGAGTAATGAATTTATTTTTCAAGCTTTTGGCAAGCACGTGGAACAAGGAGCTCAGACTGTCAAATATGACCATCCCTGTAAGAACTAGGAATATTTTAAAATAGCCACCAGAGGATGGGAGACAGAAATAGTCAATTTTTTCACACATCTTTCTGAATAATGACTGAAACCAAACAGAAAATTTTGCAGTTACTGTAGATACACAGCTCCCCTTTGACTTCTTCTAATGTCTTGAGCCTCTTTGTTACTATTTATCTGTTCATAACTCAAATCAACAGGGTGAGAATGTTGATGTGGACTACTAGATTCCATTTATCAGAAACAAAAATAATATGAGTAGAAACAAAAGGTAAAGGAATGTAAATATGCTAATATTAGGTTTCCTTCTTCCTGAATTTTACCCATATTACATAAATCATGGCAACATCCAACTGTAGACTATCAGCAAATGAAAGTTTTTATTGCAACCCACAACCCACCAAGGACAAGGATTAGAGTTTTATCATCCTAGGAAGTGATGATTTACATTTCCCAAGAAAAGTGAAACTATAACAAATGTTAAATTATCAAATCTTTAAACTTTAGCACTGTGTTTTATAGTTGTTATGAAATGGCATATGGAATGATGGTTTTAATGATGTTACTGCTTTTTTCAAACAAAATGTATCGGGTTCCATGCAGGAGTAACTTATGAAACTTAATGGCCTATGATGGGTACATGAAGTTCCAAGCTGGCCTGTGCTAGGAAGAGTGAGAATTATAGGCATTAAGGTTTCCAAAAATCTTTACTGAGAGACATAAAACTGTCCCAGGAACCTTCTTAGTTAATCTATGTAGTGTTTCTAGAAACCACATTTCAGATATATAGAAATGTTTCTCAGTAGTCAAAAGTATGCCTGTGCTTCAGATTAGAGGTATAGCGTTGGAGAAGGAGGTTTCATTGGCAGAGGCACTAAGCATGGTTTTGCACGGAAGGAATTACATACACTATGTGCTGATTTTTACTATTGGATGTTGTTGCATCTTGTTTTCTGGATTTTACAGTCACTTTTTGGCATGGAAATAGTTAATTCAATTTCATATAGTTTTACTACGGATCTTCAGAAAACGTTGCTTGAGTTAGTTAACAGTGATTAAGTTTTTCCTTACAGTCTGCCTGGTGAGTTACGGCTCCTGTGCAGTAACTGTGGGAGGATGCTCAATATAATCTCAGAATCCTTTAACCATGAGAAAATTAGTTTCCTTGGCTCCTTCTTAGAAGTGCTGAATATCCAGACGTGGTTATATTTTTTCAGACAATGAATTACAATGCCATGCTGACAAGTTGATAAAAGGCTCTTTCTCCTACATGAAGCCAAAAGCTGGTAGAAAGACAGGGTCACACTGCATGTCTCCTCTGTTCGGCCTAGTTTGTGCATTTGTAGGGCTGAATGTACTCATACAATTGACAAAAGAATAAAATTGTCAAGAGCTGGAGTAATCCCACTGATCAGACATAAAATGGAGAGACTGAAATTTCTAACTAGTCTTAATAGAAAAGCCAATCACATATTTCTTTCAAACATATGTGCCAGCTGAGGACATGCAGCTCCTCTTATTTTCTTTTAGCTGTCTGTCTTGTGAGGGCTTCAATTATCAAGTCAGTTGATTCTTCAGTAATGAATAGGCTGAAGTTCTTTATTTATCTCAGCAGACATCATGACTCAGAAAACAACCCACTCTTCTGAATGGATCATTTAGACAAAGCAGTTCCATCAATCATCAATGAGCCTTTGAAACATATCCTGGTTTTCCCAGCCATTCTTCTCATTCAGACTTCTGCACATGATAACATGATGAGAAGGGAGGATGGGTGAGCAGCTGAAGGGCAGCACAGAGGCCAGATGGGTCAGGTTTGATTCATCTCTCCATCCCTTCAGTGGTGGAATCACTCTGGCTGGCTTAGACATAGCACTGTACAACCCAAAAAGGTATTCAAAGATGCATTATGTGTCTTTGTGTAGATGGGGAAACAGAAAGGACAGGATAAAATTAGATGCATTTTTTTTTAATTGAATTCAACAGAAACTATAGATTTTTGCTGCTGAAAAAAGTCAGAACCTACTTTTTCAAGGATCTGAGGCATGCAGCTTTCACTGATAGCTAGAATGCCCCCAAGAAAAATGAAAATCCTCCAAGGCTGAGCTTACCCTTGGGCTTTCACATCCAACAGTGCTACCAAAAGGTGCAGAAAAGGACACACAAAAAATCACTGAGCTGTTCCAACAGTCACCTACCAGGCAGACTGAACAAGAACATTACTGTCATGGGCAGTGCACCGTGGATGTTGCATGGACTGGGACTGGTTCTTCGTAACAGGTAACGTGGTGCACTAGAAGTACTGTTTCCATCTCCAGCTTCTGCCCAGTTATTTTGGCTAAGCCAATTGCAAATTTAACTGAAGAATTTTTTCAGCGTTATTCCACTGCTGTACTATTTTGTCTTAGTTTAATTATGTGTAATGATGTATCTTTGCAAGATCCTTATTCTGGTGAAACAGTTCAAATCAGGTTGGCGTCTGAGTTAGGATCAAACAAAATCAAATTACATCACATTTGCCACAGGCTCCAAAGTATGACAAAGGGCTGTGGGTCTGCTGAAACAGTAACCTGATTGTGTGGCTAAGTCCTTCACCTGCCCTCACCATAGCTATCATACCATACCATAGCTGCAAAATGGCAATGATAAATAGTTCTTTCCCTGGTAGGGGTTTGCAAAAACAAATTCATAAGAACCTTGAGAAGTATTTGATGCTTTAAAGGAGTTATTACAGAATTCAGTCAGGATATGTGCTAAGCTCAGTATCAATCTGTCTCTGGGGAAGAGCTGGAAAAACTAAATAGTCACTGCTTACTCCCAGAGATTGAAGTGAACTGGCATGACCTGTGTATCTGAATATCTTTGTCACCATGAAATGAATGCTGATGCTCTCCTTCCTTCCTGACTTCAATAAGATTTGTGATTAATTTTGACAAAACTACAAAATTGATTTCATAATTTTTGCAAACCAGTTCTTCTGAATATTGTATCTCATCAAAAATCTTTAATGCATTTTTTTGACTGATTGCTTTCTAAGAAGTGGATTGGAGTCTTACAAGTCTACCTTGTGGTCTGTTTCTTTATTTCTTATTATTTATCTTTTTATCACCCCAAACTAGGTGCTTAAATTATAATTCTGAAGCTTAAGATATTGTTTAATTTTTTAAAAAAATCTGCTGTCCATACATTTTACCCACTTCCTAACATTTCTCTAGGAACACGATCAACATAATGTAAAATTATGTGTCATAATCAACTGAAAAATACTAGCATGCTATTAGCATATGTTTTCCATGTTAAGTTATTGGTGAATTAAGAGAGAATTCAGTGAGACTCCTATATGAATCCATGTTTCTCAGAAATGCATGATGCCAAAAACATTCCCAGGTGAGATGGAAATGAATGGCTGTGCTTAAAAAAAGTCTTTGTTCAGGCTAGAAAAATTCAACCACTGATGTAATCCTTTCAAGACTTTAAAAAAATATGTTAATAGATTTTTCTATGCTCCCTGCTGCTCGAGCCTGTACATTTTGTTCCGGCTGTGTTTTCAATTTGGCATGGGATCATAGAAGAGAAAGATTTTTCAAAAGAGAAATAAGGATGAAATTATTATAAATATACAAGACATGGGAAATAAAATTTCCTAAATAACACCACCTGAAAACCAGGACCAAAACCATGAGAATCAACAGATTTCTGACACCTCAAACCTCAAATATCAAACGAGATTTAGCCTTTCCAGACAAGAGGGTGGTATCCAAAGAGGAATAAATATTCATCAACTAACACATGTCATTGCAGCCCTCATAAAAAAAAGAGAAGCAGAACTCAAAAGGCAGGAAAAATGTTTAGCTTTTGTCCTACATTGTCACTGTGGCATTAGGAGGTGCTTAGTGGCTGGTTACTGTTTCCTACATATATTCTGAATTTTAAAACTCAAAATATTTTTTATATACTCACAGGAAAAGATGGGTAAAACAACTGTGAACAACAGCAGCATAACTTTGCATCAAAGAGGTCAAATTTCACATTTCCATGTTCTTGTTTTCTTTCTCCTTACCTGATGTATTCAAGAAAGACACCTTTTATGTGTTGCATTGCTTTGAAAGAAGGGAAATTCAAAGCCTGAATCTAATCTTCAGTCACATGTAAACCAGTGAATACTCATATATGACCCTTAAGATTTCTGCTTTTGGATCAGGAGGAGAGGACATATAACATGAAAACAGGTCCCTGTAGGAACAAGATTTCAAACCTTTGCAACAGCCATGAAAGTCAAATCCATTTTCCACCCAAAAGCACTTTTCCTCATGGTCGCCATAAGCACTTCTATGGGTGCTTCATGGTGTCACTATATGTTTAGGTCATTTCCTATATTCAGGTGCACTAAATGCATTTCATGCCTCTATCCCATCTGCATATTAATTGGAGGAGATAATCTATCTCCTACCCTCCCCTTCCAAAGAAAATGAATCCATTGAAGTCAAGATGCTCTGTCCATAACTGTACAATGGTGACCCTTCATGTGTGTTGCAGTTCACATCAAGACTGAACTTCAGGAACAAATCTTTTGATCATCTTGACTTACTGTGCTGCAGTCTGTCCCAGAGTGTTGCTGGACAAGGCCTGTGCTTCTCTCAGCTGAATAAGATCTGAGTTGTGCTCCAGGAGCACCCAAAGCACTCCCACTGCTGTTGGGTGTTCAGCCCTCAGGGTCAGACTGGAGCTAGTCCAAAGTAACCACCCTGAAACAATTATAATGTGTTTTAATTAACACTTTAATGATCTCTTCAACAGAAGTTTCACTCATATATCTGTGTCTAATACTCATAGCCCATTTCTGTGTGAATTTATCTATTCCCTTCTGGAACCTGTTCATACTCTTGACCTCTTTTAAGAAGCCCAACACTGAAGTTGCACTTCCTATTAACCACTATGTGCTCTTCTTTGTTTTAAACCTATTACCTAGTAATTTGGGTTCTACCTGTGGCATGTATAATGAACAGTAATAAATCTTTCCACCTTCTCCTCAGTGGTCATAATTTTTCAGATTTCTGTCAAATGCCCTCTCTGTAGTTTCATTCCAGACTGAGGTCCCTTTTAAAGTTTTTCCTCGTGCTAAAGCAATTACATCATCCTTGTTGCCCTTCTCAGTTCTGTTTCAAGTTGCATTGTATCCTTTTGGAGACAGAGTGACCTGACCCACATACTGTATTCCATCTATTGATGTATTAAAGATAAGCATGATTAACCACTTATTCCTTATGGAAAAAAACCTCATTCAGTATTTATTTGTTGCATTGATAACTCTGGCAACACCACAGCACTTTGAAATTGGATTTCAAGAGACTACTGAGAAAAAAAGGACTCAAAGTCTGAAATGTGAAAAACACAGTTGCACAAAAGAGTTGTCTGTATGATCTGATGTTAGATTAAAAGAGCTAGGGAAAGCCAATAAAACAGTTGAAAGGCAAAGTGTTGAATTTGCAGTCTTTGAGGAATCATCTCAATTTGAATGACAACTGAATGCTGAAGTTAGAAGTGACTGAATTTCTTTATATATTAGAAAAAATATCTGGTTAACAAGCTTTCTATGTCACATAAATAACTTTTAATTAGGGAAAGTCTCAGCTCTGAAACACCAAATTCTGTGTTGGAGAAAGAGACAAGCAGTAAATCTGCCATTCAGCCTTACTGAACTGCTTTATACCAAGATGTTGCAGTAGCAAAAATATTACAGAACTGACCAGACCAGAGAAAAAGTCCTTTCCAAATCGGTGGGTTTTCATAAAGTGCAGGATTCTGCCCCTTTATAGGAAACATGACCTTTGTCATTACATTCAAGACATGAAAAGAAAAAATAGTTTCTCAGGACTACTTTCAAATACTAATTTCTTATGGCATAGAAGTTTATAATTCAGTCATATGAAAAGGTCAAAATGCATTTCTGTGTGTTCTCCTGCTCTGCCACAAGTAACTCACCCTTCTTGATTTGTGATGGAGACAAGTGTATTTTCAAGCATTATCAGGAGCACTCTGATGCTGCTTCAGAAGTTACTATGTGAGGTGGACTATAAACAAATGTCTACGTGCATCTTTTAAAACCACACATTAAGATTAAAATTACAGCCATTACAGCTCTAATTCTGAAGTGTCATTTCACAGCTAAGAATTATAATCATTCATCAAAATTTTCAGAGCAGTTATGTACTGCTTGCTGAATATTTTCCAGACGTCTTTTCAAATTCTCACCTCTATTTGCATTTCTGGTCTTTGTATGAAAAGCTGGATATGGCTTATAATGTCAGAGGAGAATAACAAAAACAGCAAGGACAATAGTTACAGATGAACCTGTGCTTGGAGATCATTTACCTAGAGTACTGTGTCCAGCTCTTGTCCCCACTATTCAAAAAAGATGTGGACAGACTAGAGAGTCCAAAGGAGGGACACAAAAATGATCAAAGTGCTGTAGAACCTGCCCTGTGAGGAAAGACTGAAGGAGTTAAGTCTTGTCATCCTGGAGAAGAGAAAACTTCGGGGAGCACCTCATTGTAGTAATCCAGTACTTAAAAGAAAGCCACAAAGAATCTTTTTCTTTACAGGGAGCCACCTGGAGAAGACAAGGGGCAACAGGTACAAGTTGCACCAGGACTGATTTAATCTCAATATAAGAAAGACATTTTTTACAGTGAGAACAATCATACACTTGAACAATCTCCCTAGGGACATGGTAGAGTGACCATCACTGGAGGTTTTCACAATGTGGTTGGACAGGGTGCTAGATAATCTCATCTAGGCTCCCATTTCCACTAAAAGTTGGACCAGACCTCTTGAAGTCCCTTCCAACCTGAGCTGTTCTATGATTCTGTGATCACCAGCCAGGGCTTGCTGTGTGACTAGAGCAAGACCAGGAGTTGGTAGGTCCCTGCTTATGTTTAATATGGTCATCAGGCCAGAGGAGAGGACAGATCTCCAAAATGGGGTTACTGGAAGCCAAACAGGGCTCCTTGGACAGGGATGTGTGATAGTTACAAATGCCTGTTGTATGGGCTCTCTGGGAAGACAGAGGGAGTATGTGGTAGCACTGTTAATATTCATTTTCTCTTTAAGGCTAGCTGAAATTATTCTATTAATTGTGTTTCCAAGTGGAAATTGAATTTTTGAGAGAAGTCATTAAACCTGCTTTCTCCAGCTGTGTGCTGGGATATTGGCACAGCACTAACTCAACATGAAAGCTCAACATGGAAACCATCTCATCTTTTATTTCTGTGTTGCAGCCCCAGGACAAGCCTGCTCCTCAGGCCACATCAAGCTGAGACTCACGTCACGATGCTGTGGTGTGTAAGTGACCAAAATCTGCCATGTCACAACTCAGTCTCCAAAGCCCTTGGGCTTCTGTCACCTCTCCAGCTGCTTTCTTGTGTAAGTGTCTGGGTAGTCAAACACCAGTTGAAAATAAAAAACTTTCATGAAGCTTCAAATATGGAAATACTACAGCTGGTTGGAGGTAGGTGGCACAAATTAGGAAGGGTTTTAGTGGGAAGCAAACCCACAGAGACACTGAAATCTGATTATCTCCAGGACAGAGAAAGGGAAATTTAGCATTAAAGTGCAAATAAAGTGGTTTATTTTTGTATAACTAACTTATGGAGGATAGAGCTAAGTCTAGTTTGCAGGCTGGCCAATAAGCGGAGTGATGATGCACCAGTATGTTATTGCAGTGGTTGGTGTCAGGTGATCCAATAGCACCAAATATATTACTATGTCTAGCTGCTCACTTTGGTTTATCAGCTTGTTATTCCTACCTTCAAAGTAATCTAATATAATGTACTGTTGTGTTCTCCTTCTGCAAGACTCTGGAAGGACTGCTATGGCACAAGAAACACAATCTGCTTTCATATTCTGCCACTGGGATTTGATAAGGAATGGCAGCAAATGTGCTTTCCTCACTGGTCCATCTAACTGGTAGGATTATAGACTTCTGCAACTTAAATGAGTAAAATTCCTTTTATAATAATGAGAGAAGCAGAAACATGAATTGAAGAAATGTATTTGCATTTGTCATGTTATCAACCTGAAAACATGTTAGCTAGTTGATTCCCTGTAAGGTTTTTCTTATCTTCTCCTACTTTTGCACTTTAGGAAACTAAACACAAGCATGCACAGGCACACACATGCATATGCACACACGCACACATGCTACTTAAAACGATGTCCCTGTAAATCTCACCCTTGCATTTTGCAAACCTAGGCACTCAAAAGCACTGCGACTATCAGTAACAGGTCTATTCTGATGGGCTACCATTTTTTCTGCTTGTAATACTGTTTTTAAAATGAAGACTAGTGTCTTAGACTGCTTTTGAGGTGTTAGTTTTCATCATTTGCATCTAAAGGGCGGTTTCAACCTGACCAGGATTACCAGGCGAGGGGAGAGGACAACCCTGTGCCCGTGGGGGTGGATGCTGGGTTGTATTGGTGTGTTGCTGAAGCCCTCAGCACACCCTGGAGCCCTTATGTGGAGGTTCTTTGAGTTGGAGGCAGCAGCCACACAGCTGCCTGTCAGTTCTGAGGTGGATAAAGTCCTCACAGGCTGTGGCCAGCCACTACACATCAAACCACCTTTGCTGCTGTTCCAATCTGCAGCCTTGACAGATATGGACTTGCAGATGCAGAGACTGAAGAAGCCATAAGAGGCTCCCAGATGGCCTCCTGTGAGGCCAAGAATGACCTTCTCCCACCTCTATGGCACCTTATAATGCTCTACAAACTCTTGTACTACATAGACCAATGTACTCGCACATGCCTATGTCTTCATAGACACAGGACTTCCATCAAACTCTTTGGTTCCTAATTTTAGAAGACTGGAGTTAACTTTTCCACAAGGATAAATTTCCCATTTCTGTCCCTAGCATTTTGTGGAAAATCTTATCGTAGGCATGGGGAAGGACTGGACACTCTCTTATCCACTGCATCTCAGCTGAATGTGTTCTGTTATGGGAAGTTAGAGAAAGGAGATGTTTATATGGGCATATTGTTATTCCTGCAGCTGTAACTGCTATTGGAAGATGCTCAGAGCTCTTGTTAAGGGCAGATGTATCTCCTGATGGGCAGACAAAGTGCAGGAAAAAGACAGCTCAGAGGGCCACCATGCTGCTCAATCCCTTTCTTATGGGGTCTTGCATAACTATCCACCACTCTCCATGTTCCTTGTGGGTGGAGGGACTGGGTGAGCTCAGTAGCTAAAAGGAATCAGCTGTTGCTCCTCTGCAGTAAAAATTATCTCAGTACAGCATTCAAATGCTTGCTTGTTTGTGTCTGGCTGCCATGAAGCCCCCAGGGATGGCCCTCAGCTGGCAGATTTGTGGCACGGCAACATTTCAAGAGGAATTCTGTTCTGTTTGAGCCTGTACGTCATACTACTATCAACTTTACTATTATATATTATCATAAACTGATAGAGTGAAATGAGCTCCCTCCCACATAGTTTGTGTCATGGATTAATGCGGATAATATTCAGAGCGATAATAACAGCTATCCTGATGCTGAAACATTAGACAATTTAAATAAGGGTACTCAACATTTTACCATCAATAAAGGCTTTAAATGACAACTTTTGGCATTAATTTAATATCTCTTCTTCTAAAAGAATGGAAAATAAGAGGCATTATCAGCTCACATTTTCCCCCTGCAGCACAGTCTCAAACCAGAAAGTTGCACAGAAAGTGGGAAAAATAAGAGCAAGAACAACTCCAGCCACAGTGCACAGCTGAGAAGGCCTGGGTTTGATGGTGGTGCATATTCCTTCAAGGATCTCTGATCATTTCACCTCTCCTTTGTTTCATTTTTCACCACTTCAATGTAAGAGGTCAGGAGCTGTATGTGTCTTACCCTTTTTTTAAGTTTTTCCTAATCTAAGCAAGTCAAGACCCAACCCTACCTGGAACAAAACAAAAAAATTGGGATAGATTTATTGTAAAAGTACATATGTCCACCCCAACCGTGCCCCCCCTATTGATGGTTTCCTGCATAAAGACTTGAGCAGATTCATTTTTAGAAAATATGGAGTCTGGGGCATTGTGTGAAAAACATAACTTATTTTTATTGTATTTTAAAATTCAGTGCAATCCCAAGATACTTCCTCCTTTACTAGCAGCAATATATTACAAATATCCTCATTAGCGAGCTTTTGGAGAAAGAAATTTTAAAAATCCTTCAGGAGATATAAGGGGAAGAAGACAGGAGAGTACAGAAGAAGCTCCAGTCAAACAGCTAAGAATAGCAGCAATTCAATTCAGGCTAAAAATATCTTCCTTCCTAGTGACGGGATCCAGACGTGGAACAAACGCCAGTTCATGTCACTCAGCTCTGACCCAAGCACATGCAGTGAGAGTGTAAGCAAAGAAATGGTGATTAAACACAGTTATGAAACAGTGACTCATGGGATCAGAAAGCAGCAGCATTCCAGTTCCCACGACGAAGAAACCCAGCTAGTTGGCCTCACTCATAAAATAATAAAACAGGCCAGTGCTTTTTATAGCCGATAGCTTTCATAGCACGGGAACGTCAAACACACCTTTGCCAGAGACCAGTCTCTGCTTTCCAAGCTCCTTTCAGCTCTCCACATCAGCTGTGAGCTCCTGAAGTCGCTGCAGGTTTCCTGCTTTGCTGTCGGTGGAGAGCAGAGCCCGAGAGCTGACAGCATTTCTGGCTGGCTGCCCCGGTGCTCTGCTACCCCGGCCAGCTCGAAGGAATGCTGGGGAGGATGGTTTGAGAGGGACAAAGAGAAAGGGGAAATTTCTTTTCCTGGAAATATCTTTGCTGACTTGCAGCTTCCCCTCACTGTGGTATTATTTCCAGCACAGCCATGGGCCTGATGAATACGGGCCAGAAGCAATTATGGTGGGTTCTAATTGCAGGGTGCACATCAAGGTAGATAATGCTGAAAGAGGAGGGCAGGGAAGGAATATAGTCTTGATAAACTCACCCTTGGAAAGATGAATAAGTGAAATCAAAATGCTTCAGCTGCATAACATGCCTGGGTACACTCATGGGGACCCCCTGCCTGGACAGTGTGCCCTGGCAAGACCTAACACCACAATTTTAATAGAGCCTTGCTTTAGCAACTGTGCCAGGTGATACTGGGGTGGAAAAATTGGAAGAGCAGCTGACTTGGACCACAGCAAGAGGGGAGAGAGAAACCAGTGGCACGGAAGAGCTCTACTTGCTCCTTCTTCCCTACTCTCCCAGGGAAAAAGTATGAGCAGCTCCCACTTTTGTGCTCATAATAAACCAAGAATAAATTGGGAGAGAATAAAAGGCTGCCTCACTGATGCAGATCTGGGGAAGGAGACACAACCTTCTTGTCACTCCCCTTAGTCCTTGGAGAAAAACTTCTGGAGCTGGAAGACAGTCAAAGGAACAAGGGAACACTGAGCTCCTTTGCTGCAACAAGTCGCGTTGGGAGATGACTCCTGGTACCCTCATCCAGGTCACTGTAACTGGACTCAGCTGAATTACGTGGTGAGAACTGTGGCTGAGGGACCCAAACACCTTTGCAAGAAGGTATCCTGGAGACCTGGCAGCACTGCAAACACCTCAGCCTGCAAACATTAGGGACCAAAGATGGACAAAAAAGATACTTAAGTAGCACTTTGGAGATACTTAAACACCACTTCATGGTCTTTTTTGGCACCCTTTTTGTTGTTTGTGAGCTTTTGGGGGCTTACAGCACCCTGAGGCAAAGGGAGGTCCTTGTGTTTATGGAAAGAAGACCTGGAAAGGTGAGCAGGGAGGAGGCAGGGTGCTCAGTGTAGTCCAGTATTTCAGACTAAGGATAATGACCTCAAGGGGAAGCAGAGCTGACACAGATGCAGCCACGAGTCCAGCTCAATCATGTTGCTGTTCAAGTCATGCTAAATTGTCAGTTGGTGAGTAGAATGATGCTGATAAAAGCTTGTGATAGCCAATAAAAGCAACCTGTGTTGCAGGTAACGGGATTAACCTGGCACATCCCTTCTTCCTTGTGGAACATGTTACCTCTTAATTGGGTGCAGTAAAAGCTTGATGTATCCTAATTTTATGGCACCTTAAATGCACAATGAACTGCCTCTCTGAACTTGGTCATTCCCTTCCAGAACACAGGATATAAGCTGTTGGTTTTCTTTGTTTTGCTCAAGGTGTAAAGGAAACCAGGACCACCCAAACAGATGAAGCCTCAGGCAGTACGCTCATCCTGCCCAGTGCCTTCACTTTTGCAGGGGCAGAGTGGATCAAAACCAAGCATGTAACCAAGGAGCTCACACTGACATCTCTGTTTCAGTGGTAAAACTGATTGATTTTTCTCTTCTCTACCTTTCTGAAACTTACTGGGACTTTCTAAGTCCCAGGTTCCTCATCTTTGTCAAGACTGGTCAAAAAGTTGGATTTGAGAAGTACTGGGAGGTGGTGACTTACAGATGGACAGACAGAAATGCAGTTGTCCTATTGGAAAACAGGTTTAAAAATCCTCTCTACTAACTGTCTTGTTATTACCAAAATCACTTCAAAACAAGATAAAAATTAAAGATAAACCAAAAGTGGCTCATGCTTAGAAGTTATATTGGGTTTTCCCTCCTGTATTTCAAGGGATCAAAAGTCTGTCCAGTTTACAAGCAAAATTATTTGTTAGGAAGTTTAGTTTGCACTCTCAAAAGCAGGCAAAGTGTGGTTCTATCTGGTGAGAAACACTGTGGGTAACATTGGAAAGTGCATCTTCCTCCTTCCAGATTGTCTAAATTTAGCTGCTCTAAACTTAACAGACAACTGTGCATTTTGATAACGGTAATTCATTCATAGAAGAACTATATCGAAGCTCTCGATGGGTCTTTTTACCTCATGGTAAATTGTCTTCTTCCCATTTACGGACATTTGAGTGGTTATCCGTGGAGTCAGTTGTGTACCAGAACAGCCCTTAGTGATGTACTTCGACCTACTTTCAAATATCTTAGCACTGTCTCTGGTCCTAGGAGTAAGAGTGCTGTAAAGCACCTCCTTCCTCATAAAGTTAAACCTGATGGTCTTTCTGTATCACAAGGACTGCATTTAATTGTTCAGTCCTTTGAACTACATGAACAGCTAGTGTAAATACCTTCCAAAGTAAATTACCCAACAAACAAGAAATTTCACCTCCTGCTAAAACCTACAGTATTTTCCAAGTTGCTCCCTGCAGCTTCTCCCCAACCACTATTGAAAACTTAATGGTCCCTATATGTTTTCCAAAAGGAAAATAAAGGTTAGACGCAAGGAAAGGTGGAAATTTGTCCCACATCTTCCCCATTTTTGAAGCTGCAGTATGTCAAAAGGTGAATGATCATGAAGATCAGCGCTCAGTAAGCTGACCTCTCTCTTCTCTGTTTCTAAATGGCATTTTGTATAGTTTGGCCATTTTTTTCCTACAGATTATGTGCTGTTACAGCAGCTATGAAAATGGAAATTTAATAGTAGCTGTGTGGCTATTTTGAAGACCTGGTTCCATCCCAGGAAATCCTCTATTCCATCCCATTTCCTCTCTGGAAAGAAATCTACATAGCTGTTTAACATGCTGGTATGGCATATGCCCATGTGCTGGACCACTGTCAACTGTTATGGTAAATAAAGCAGATCAGCCCTCCTTCTCTGTTTGGTAACAGTGCTGGAAAAAAACACTGGAAGGAAAGGACAGAGAGGACCTCACTGATCAGGCCTATGCTCAACAATGAGTCATTTCCAGCTCCCTAGCTTGCCCCAGGCCAACAGGCTTAAAGCTATGTCAGTCCACAAGACTTCACATCTATAGGGTTTTAAAGCTGCCATCCAGATTTTCAGGCCCAGATCACTCTACCTGCCTTTTAGAAGCTTGTGGTGAGTGAGGGATGTTTTGTTGCCTATCAGGCTGGAAAGGTTTAGAGGAGACAGGCGGTGATCTCTGTGTTCAAAGGCATCTTCATTCCCTGATGTGTGATGGTTCAGCCTGTGATCCAGCTGCCTGCCTGTAAATGAAAAGTATCAGAAAGCATCTCTCATCAGACAAAACTTAAGAAGATAGTTTTACAGAATATATATATATACAAGTGAGCAGGAAGTAGGCCAAGAGTATTAATAATTACTGACTAATGGTCTGACACCATATTAGGGAGGAAAGAGGTAAAGGTTCAGTGTAGTCCATTAATCCACTCAAGCAGAGTACCCACGGCTGCAGTGTTGAATTAGCTTTTTCTGTGACCCAGATAAACTGTGTTAGGAAAATTTCAGGCTGGAAAAAATGTCATTAGGATTTTGCACTGCCAGATCATTCAACAACTACTTAATTTTCATCTTAATAAGAAAATTGTGCATTGCTCTTGATTCAGCATTTTTCACCCTTTTGGTTTCAAAGCATTTTGCAAAGTCAGCAACTGCTGGGATAACTTTGGCTCAGGAAAACATTTCACTCACTGAAATCAAGTGGTGTGTTGTATAGAGACATAAAAACAAGATCCCATAAGTGATGCTCTCTCTCTCTTCCTACCCAGACATACAGAGGGGTACTACACAGGTAGGATGGAACCACTCAAGCTAATGCCAGCCACTACACATTCTCATGATGAGCACACCACAATTTTTAATGCTTTTTTTTCAACAGGCCTGTTATTTAGGTAGGACAAACAGCAAGCAAGGGACTACCAGGTCAGCTCCATTCCATACAGTGTTAGAAATCCAATCCTCCATCTCTGAGGAAGGTCATCCATGGAGGATCCAAAAGGTTGAAGAACTGTCCCCCAGGGTAGTTGTACAATGATTTGCACAGAAAGATGGTTTCTTTCAACCTCCTTTCAGGCACTGATTAACTTGTGACTCAAAACTATAAACTACAAATCCATTGCACAAATGCACATATGTTTTTATTCTCTCTATTGTGATTGCAGGTCCTGCTGTTATCAAGACAATTGCCTAATCTTTTCCTAACTCCTGTTCAGTCGTCCCTGAAAAACAGTTGTTTAAAATACCCAAGCCCTGTTTCTCCAAGATATCTGGTCCATTCCTCCAAAGGAAGCTTCACTGCAGGGACAAATATAATTTGGATTTCTACATACTCCCTTAACAAATGCTGTCCATATTGCTTTCTCACAAGGGGAACAAGAAGCCCAATCTATAGAAATTTTGATTATGCATTTCTGTTCATAGGATTAAGGATTTCAGTCTTCAGGCTGTATAATTTATGTCTATTCCTAAATGTTCAATTGTCCCTCGAGTCTGGTTGCTTCAGCATCTGTAATGCATGTTGACTTAGAGCACTGCAGAAGGTGCTGGATTTCCTACAGTTGTGCAGTAATTTGCTGTTCATTTCACATCAACCATCTGCTCAGACCTTACTTTTCTCCCATGTGCAGCCTGGTTGAAATCAGAATTGACAGAATCAATATCTATGGGAAAACCAGAGAAGTTAATAAAAGAGTTAAAAGTGCAGGGACTTTGAAGGCAGTACAGAGTTACTCTGTTTTGCTGCCAGTTACCTTAAGTTTCCACAGCATTTGAGTTATACTCCTCAAAAATGTATCTACAAAAACATCCAAGCACATTTTGTTCCTGACTTTTTTGGCTGTGCCAGGAAAAAAGTGACCAACTTTAAAATAATAGCTCTGTAAATCTTTTCTGAGGTATATGCCTGGCTTAAGCCGAAAGCAAATCTCTGAGTATTGACTGAAAGATCATTAAATTGTATCTGCTCTAGAAATAATGCTAAAACCACAACTCACACAACGGGATGCTGACTGAAGCCTCTCTGCGCTCCATCACTCTCAGGACAGATTCCTGCTCTCCTTTGAGTTGGGGCTGAGTTGTGGGTAAAGACTTGGCTGGTGACCAAGGGGGGCTACTCCTGGGGAGCTCCCCCCAGCTCCTTGTGCCTATAATAGCAAACACCTCTCCCGAGGTATGGGGAGAGCCAAATGCATCAGGACTTTACCATACAGCTGGTGGATTCCCAAGCCAGCACACGAGCACGTGCAGGGAGGAGCATTTTAAGAAATGAATACAACTTTGCTATAATTATAAAGTCACAATCCAACTTGTAGGGCAGTGCAGTGGGACTGTCTCCTGTGCTGGTACCTAAGCATTTTGTCACTTAGCTATTCCCTGCATCGCTGGCTACCCACACAAGTAGGGGTTCTTTACAGATTTCTTTACAGGTGAGAGGTTCAACCAGCCTTTAGAAACTGGAATGCTGTGGTTTGGTTTGTTCATTTCCATATGAAAATTACAGACATTTCAGTGCTGAGTCAAGAGTTTCTGTCTCCTCTCTATGAAAGGGAGAGGGTTGTATCTGTTCATAGTTCTATCTCCCAGCACCATGAAGATATGTCACAGAGTTAGATGGGAAGAGAGAATTGTTGAACAGAGGCCTCCTATGAATTATATACTTCTCAGCATGCCACCCTGCACAGATATTAAAGATTCCTCATAATCTTGAATGTTTTACTGCAGGTTTAAACAGTTCATTTCCTCAGTTAGCCCTATGGTCACTGCTGCATGCCTGATTGCCATGGGCTAGATGTGATATTTGCAATGATCTTGTGCACAAGTCTTGTCCCACCAATGTTACAGAAGCAAAATAAACAGGAATGACATCAAGCACAAAGCTAACACAAATTATTTTAGTGAGTGTGGTTTTCATTATCTGCAAGGATAAGTCACATCTTACCAAAAAATGGAGAGTAAAGTGTGTGCTCCAAGGTAGCTGCCTATACACACATAAAATAGGCAAGTGCTGAATACTGAAGTGAGTGTATTGGTTTTGTCAAGTAGCAAAAGAAGAAACATGTTCCCAACTGAACAGAAAGCAGAAAATAAAATAGCAGGCATCAGTCTCCAGGTTTTGTAAGCTGTCTATCTCTGCTGTTGAATTGGGAGACAGAAGGGACCTTTCATTGTTCTGAAACTCATTCCTTGCTTTTTCCTCTGTGTAAAAGGGAAGGCAGAAGGGTAGCATGATTAAACCAAGCCAATGTTAACTTGGAGAAAAAAAGCCCTTGGCTAGCTAGAAACCTCAAGGGTTTTTATGGGTGGAAGGGCTACAGTTTGCACACAGCAGATTCCAAATCAAACTATATCCTCACCTGAGTGGGTAAAAAACCAATCACGTATATGGGGATGGTATCTAATAATTATATACCAAACCCATTAACAGAAATCATTAGTAGCTATTTCTAATTCAGATGGAAATTGCATGTTTGATGGGCTATCACTAGTTTAATTTGTGATGAATCCAGAAAGTATTGAATTGTAGTTCCTTGGATCTGGGTAAACTCCTGAAGAATGCTGTGTGATTACTAAAGGCACTTTAAGGAAGTTTCGTGCTCCTTCCTGGTTTACTAACAGATACTCACAAAAACATCATTCTGTGACCTTATTCATGTTTTTAGTTGTTGAAGTTCGATGCCACTGGGATGGGATATTTATAGCAACTTGAGAAATACTAAAGCCCCGATTACACTGAGACTGGAAACACAAACTTTCCTTAAAACTTATTCATTACAACTTTGCTTTTTACAACATAGTGTCACTTCCCATTCAGAAATCTGACATATATCCTAGTTTCATTCTGTTCTATGTAAGAATTTGGTATCACCTTTATTACCCCTCTGCTCAAGTTGTTTTATTGCAATTCATATTTCTTTAGAATCCCTATTGATCCATGAAGAAAATACTGAACAAGGCTCGCTTTAGGTTCAATAAATACTTTTTTCCTAATTTTTGCTAGCTCTCATAATTTTATCATAAAACTTTTCATATCTGGCATTTTACTTAAAACCAGACCTTCTGAAATCACATGGTGATGTGATCACTTCTGCTTTAAAAAGAAAGACTCTCCCACATGGTTGCAGAATAAAACATTGAAAACATTCATATGACAGGATTTGGAACTTGATTTACATTTGAAATTTGAAGAAAGGGATGCTTTCCCTTGCTACAAAATAAATACAAATAAATATTTGTGTTAATAGAAATAAAGCAAAAATCTTGTTTTCCTCAGAGGCATTTTGAAAAGAAAATACTGCTGTTGTCTTTGAAAATCATAACAATTTTTACTTTGACCTTAATGTTTGACTGCCCATCCTGTTCATAATATTTCAGCCCCTGTGAATACTGACCATAGGGAGGTCTACAATAGAAACTTATTAGCATGCTCAAGACTATTTTCAGCTCAGCATGAAGTAGGATGTCTCAGTACTCATTACAGTAACACCCTGCTGGTTTTAAGTCTTAATTAGTAGTTGATAAAGCACTTTTAAATATTGAAGTGAAAGATGATATACACTTCCTAAATATTATTACTGATTTGCTTACTTTTCTATTCTTGGATGATCATCTTTTACATCATCATTTCCTATTTTAAAAAGAAAAAACATGAAAAGACTGTTTAATGAGCAAACTGAGCTCACACTTCACAGATACTGGTTGGTTTACTGCTCATAGCATTTTATGATAACACCAGGTGCACACATCTCTGTTACAGCTATGTTGAAATACTGACTGTTGATCTACTGATTTGAATAATTAGTTTATAAAATTAACTGTAGAGGCAGAAAAGTAAAAAAAAATCAGCAAGATGACTGCATACTTCTCATGTCAAATGGTCAATCAATGAGCCAAAGGAAATCAATCTACCAAGAAAATGTTTGACGGGGTCAAAATAAGAACTGCAGTTACAGTGCTAAATAAAGTCTAAGTCAGTTTTGATTCATTTCCCTACACCCTAAATACATGCAGGTTGTAAATAGAGCAAGGGAGGGAAGAAAGGTCTAAGGTACTTTCTGTATTTATGAACTCATGCCCATACCCTGGCACAAACAAAAGGTCACATTACCCAATGTCCTTACATGTGCTACTGCTTGTGTCCTACCGCTGCTAAGTGCCTGAACGCATGCTAATAATAACCTCACAATCCAACTTTTCTTAGCGAGGCGTGGAGTAAAAGTGCTAAGGACCATACAACAAGGCCCAGCATACTGGAGAAAAAATGGGCTTAGCCAGGCAAATTAAGGCATCAGCACTCCAGTTGGTATCGACAGCAGTGGGCAGAGTCAAATCAAAGAGCTCATCTGGAGTTAACTGCTGAAATGATCCCAATAGATAGCTTTCAGCATCCTTTTTCTGATGGAGTGCTTCCCATTTGATTTCCTGTTGCATGGGCAGCCCATCCTCCTGGGATGTGGCTGCAGTGGGAATGCCAGGGTGAGTGGTCTCCTGGAATGCCGGAGAAAATGTGCAATTCATAGAATCAATCTATGAGCCCTCTCCGGAAGGCAACGGGAGAACTGGTCACCCGGGACATTGAGAAGGCTGAGG
>NW_010300123.1:57475-90290 GCF_000700745.2 Antrostomus carolinensis | reverse complement strand
GTCCTCACGCCGCCCGTTGTGGAGCCGCGTCCCGCAGCCTCCCCGCACCCACTGCCTTGTCCTGTCATTGTCTCGGTCTGGATCCCACTCGTTAAAAACATCGTGATCCAGGAACATCCCACTTCTGAAATTGCTAGAACGTATGTTTACTACTAAAAAAACCGCACACTGTGAGTCCTTTGAAGGCACAATTTTTATCTGTAACGTTCCTGCTGTTGTCACCTCCTGGCGTCCGCGCAGGTGCCAATATCTTATCTCTGTTTCACTGTGAATGTGCCGAAATCGTGTTTGTATTGTGGATAATAAATGCTGCTTGAATATGTTTGGCTTTATATTAACAGATCTGTTTATGGTAATAGTTTTAAAGGACACGCTGGAAAAAAGAGGTGCTCTGGGACAAATAAAAGCGAGGATCAGAGCTGAAGTTTTTAATGCGCTGGATGACCAAAGTGAACCGCGGCCACCGCTGTCTCATGAAAATCTCTTAATCAACGAACTAATTCGTGAATATCTGGAATATAACAAATATAAATATGCAGCATCTGTTTTAACTGCAGGTATTGGGGCTGAAATTTTGTTGTCATCACTCTGTTCATAGACATTTACTGCTTTGTTGAATAATTCCACTGATATTATGAAGTTAATAAGTGCGACCAAGCTGCGCAATGTTTTCTTCCTTTGGAAATAAACAAGATATTTTTTTCTCTTTCCACAGCTTTACTTGCAGCATTAACCCAAATCATACTATTAGTTTTCAAGAAAACTTACCCTTTGCTCCTTATCCTCAAGGTAAATGCTTCGACAGAGCAGATGCAAGAACAAGAAAACTTGCTAGCAGCTTGCAAAATCAAAATACTTTTCTTGAAATATCTGCTTTTCTTTTGGAAAATGACTGACAATATTTTTAAAGCATATATCACTTTTTTCTCATTGGTGTTTGTGTAAAATAAAAAAACAGAAATCCTACAAATGAACACATTTTTTTTGAGGAATAATTTAAACTAAAGTAATATGTACATAAAGTAGTTGATAGTCTGAGTTACAGCAGTTCTGGCAATTCATGCATATAGACTATCAGAAATGTGGTTAGCTATCCTCAGCTTACACAACAAAAAAGAATATGAAGGTCCATATTTTTTAACAACTGCAGTTAAGTATTACTGTTTCTGGCTGTCCTAAAATACTAATGCTTGAGAGCTGTTTAGACTACAGCATCTAACTGGCAGCCGTAGTTTATGTGGTACAGCACACAGTTATTTTTGCAGCTATTGCTAACTTGTATTTGAAATTCAAAGTTCTGTGTTGTGCTTAGATACAGTAATTACATTTGCTATTCAAGAATTTGATATATTTCACTCTACTAAAATTACAGGCACAAAGGTTCATCTCAATAAGAGGGAATGGAGACTGTATAGTAGTTAATGTATGGAATCTGTTTGCTAACAGTACTTACTTAGAGTTGTTTGCCTGATTAATTTATCTGTTTCTTAGGTTCCTTTGGAGTAAAGATAAAAATTGTAATATGCTATTGTAAATTACATGAGTGTGAAGCACTAATGTGTGAGTGAGTTCCCTGGAATTACAATATACTGTTAGATATTAATAGTTTAAAAGGGCGGTGTGTGCTCTCATTCTCTTTTGAAGTCTCCTGAGCAATCTTTAAAAGTTAATTGGTGATATTTTTCTTACTGGTCTTAAGAACTTTGGGGAAATCTCTTTTCCAGAATCTGGCCAGCCTGTAGTGCCCTTGGACAGACAGTTTCTTGCCAAAGAGCTGAACATAGTTGAAGACGCAAGTGGAAAATCAGTGTAAGGAGTGATTTTGGAATGCACAGTGTATTCTGTTCTGCATATATTTTTCTATTTGGTGTTATTATAAATCACATATAAATGTTTTCACCAACTGAAACGTGACAAGATCACAGGGCTGCTCTGACATGCTGGATTCAAACTCACAATGTCAAACATGGAGCCATTTTCAAACATACTTAAAACTAACATTTAATTCTGTCAACTCTGTAGCATTCTCCAGATAGTGTACTTGCACACCAAAACACAAGTCTCTACCAGTACAGATTTCCCTACAGTCAGAAGAAGAAAACAGATACTGTCTTTGCATATCAGTGAGTTGCTTTATAGAGCAATAAAATGATTACTGCACTCTGAGATCAGATATAAATTCACAATGCTCCGATACAACTGCAATAATGAGCTAGAGTATTGGAGCAGACTTAAACATGTTCAGTGTTCTCTGTAGCTTGTGCTGTCAGGTGCTTAGGAAGAATCAAGTTTGGGATGTGCAGCCCACCAAAGTCTGATCCTTCATACTGCACGGGTGAGAAAATGGATCTGTGTTCTTGTGCTAAGCATGCTCCGGTTCTTCACCTACAAGGGGTCTGGAGCTTAGTTGAGAGAGTCCCTTAGTGCGGGGCTTAGGAGTATTGGTGTTCAGGGTGGGCTTAGGTCTGTGCTTATTTATATAATGACACTTGGCATAATGTTTTTTAAATAATTACTCTAAAGACATCTTTATATACTGTAGAAGTAAACATTAATGTCTCAGAAGTTCTGAGGACAGTGTGGTTTTTTAATGCTCAGTATTTCATAGACTCCTTTTGTCCTTTCTCTCTTAAGCAGACCTCTCTTGTATGGAATTCTCTCTCATTTCTTACATGGTGGTAAAGAAGAAAGTACCCAGAATACCCTTCCAAAAGTGTCCTTGCTGAATTATCCAAAGCAGAACCTTGGCAAACCACCTACTGAGAGAAATCAAAAAGGTGGGTGTGAGTATGGGGTCATTTTTGCAGAAGTTTTATTTGAGCTGACCATACCTGTTGCTCGTGTTTTCATTTAAGAAAGGTCTTACTATATCCAATTCAGGAAAGGCCCACCCATGATTTCTAAAACAACCCGTGTCTGTGCCTTTGTTTAAAAGAGTGACCAACTCTGAGGCCTCCTTCTCTCTGCTGGTGTGCTAGTGGGATAGCACACATGGCATACAAATCTGGTTGCCCGCAGAAGTGCCTGACTGGCCTTCAAATGTGTCGGTAGTGGAACTTTTTGTCTAATAGGGGAATGCATTTAGTTATAAAGCAGACTTTTTTAAAAACTGCAAACACCCAAATTTGTATAATTTCTCAACAGTGCAGGGTACTGTGAAGCTCCTGTTACCTTGTGGTAGCTGTAGCTACTTGTTAGTTACTAGAGGGAAGGGGAAAAAGCCTAATTGTTTAGCTTTATTTTCTTAAGGCTTGTGGACTGTTAAAAACTGAAAACTCATTTAAATTAGACAGCTGTGCTGGTCTAAGTAGTTTTGCTGCTCTGCAGTTGGTAAAGACCAGGAGAAAAGGTCATCCACCAGATTGATTTACCATTTTCCTGAAAGTTAAAACTGGCCGAATTGTACTCCCTTATACTATTACAAATCTGGAATGGGTCAGCTAGAGACAGTCTCATTACATTGGCAATTTTATACAAGAATTTAACCTGAATTCTCAGTAAAGTATGTTAAATAGTGGGCATATCTCTGTTGTTCATCTGTTCTAACTTACCTAATTTCTATAGAAAGTTTTTAACTCTTTAGCTGTCAATTTTGTACATGGGCATAAACCCTTTTCTGAGGATGTAATTCACATCTCACTAACCGTAGAAGCTTTTAAGCTCCAAGTTCCTTGCTGTATAGTAGAACACTGATAAATCTTATTTTCCCTTTCTGGTCTGCTTTTTGACTGGTTACAATTCATACTGCCTAAGCTACAGAATGAAAGGGATCATTGGTCCAGTTTTTTCTTTCAGTCTGCTTGGCATATTACTGTTGAGTGCTGTTGTGTTAGTACTATCAACTCTTTCTTTTGTATCCAAAAATTTGAAAGATAAGAGGCCTGAGATACTGACATCTAAAAACTGTGAGAGAAGTACTACATACCTTAACAGTTAATTAATTGAGACAATGTTGTTTCCCTTCTGCCAGAAGAGGGGGCTGAAGAAAAAAATTCAATGCCAAAACTGCTATAAATGATCTCTTTCTTAGAAAATAATTATTCCTAACATGAATTTATCAATTTTTAAAAACAAATTCAGTATATAGAAGAATAGTTTTTAAAGTATAACTTTGTAGGTCAGTTCTGAAATTGACTCTGTGCAGGGTCACCTTGCCCTGTTGACTCTAATGTAATTTCACAAGGGGATCTAATAGTTTAGAGTTAGTTATAAAACTCGGGATTAATCATAAGACTTGACAGCACATTGCTTTTTAAACTAAGCAAAATTAAAACTGTTTTAAGGCTTTTAACCTTTAAGTAACTATAGTCTGAAATTACTTTCTGCATGTGCTGGTGGAGACCTAAAGGCAGTGGGTTTAAAATACTAATTATCTAGCTATTTTAATAAGGCTGCATATTAAGGTAATCAAGTCCATTCATAAACTCAGCCCTTCCAGTCTCATATTTTAACATCTAACTCTTGCTTTTCGTATTAGAAATGATCTTGCTTATTTAGTTGAATGAATATTCCAATAAACTGGTATACAGACTAGGAGTCCTGATAAAATGTACAGACTCTGGTATTTCTGTTAGTTCATTCACTGTGGCTGAGTTGAAGTTGTCTGACATCTAATCTTTAGTAATGCAAAGCTCTTCTCTCATACAGTTGCATGGAAGAATATATTGGGAAAATTGCCCAAGTTTCCTATGATGATATTCTGTATGAAAGTTTATAATAGTAGAAAATAACACACCTTAGAATCACCAGATGAGTGAGAATATTTATGTCTGTGTTTCATTTTCAGATAGAATTCCAGAACCAGGAAGGATGGCTGGCACAAGCATCGAAGAGCCCCTTATTTTACAAAGTATAAACAGATGATATCTTTCATATGCTCATTTCTCACGTAAAGTTCTGTGAGAGTTAATTTAGGAAATTCTTCTTTGCATAAATTTCCTCAATATGTCCAGTGGGACCATTTCAGCTTGTTAAATCTACCCATGAGACAGGATGTCAGGTCCATACTTACTGTCAATGAAAAAAAATAGCAAAGGCTAACAGCGCTCTTCCTCCAGTGCCGATAGCAGGAAAGCTGTATATGAAGTCAGAATAGTGAAGTGTCTACAGTTGGGCCTAAAAATACTGGTTTTACTCTATAAGAATTTATCAGGTAACTTATAATTGCTGGACTTTCCTTATTATGTTATGTCTTTCCTGTGTTTTTTAAATAAAATTTTTCAGTTTTATTCTGTGTGGTATTTTGCAAGTGTTCAAACTAAGCATTTTAGTCCTTCTTCTTTAAGAAGAAACTGCTACTTTTGGGTAAGTATGGGAAAAGAAATTTGAATAGAAAATTGAAGGGCTTTAGAGGAATAGGGTTTTTTTAATTCTCCAGAAATGAGGACTATATTTATCTTAATGCCAACAAACAAATGAGGGCAAGTCTTTTCCATCTGGAGTTGCTATAAATTGTACAGTGTAACACTGAGTATATGGGAGGGAGAGGAACTTCTGTGTTTTTCCCAAATGACATGAAACTCAGTCAGGCAAAGCTAAAAATAAAGTTGATAATAGATCACTGATTCCCAGAACTTTTTTTAGCTGGGGTATTTACAGGTTTTGAAATGGTGATTAATTTTAAAAGCCAAACTTACAGAGGTACATGAAAAATAACAGGTTAGCTATTTTTCTCATTTTAATAAAATTTATAGATGTTAATGGTTCCAGTGGTACTGAGAGGAGTCTGGTGTGAATAAATTTTTAGGGCTGTGTTCTTAAAAATCTTAATTGTTATATAAATGGTACAGTAAGCAAGGAAAAAAGAGAGGACAAGAAGAGGCAGTTTGTGAATTTAAATTAAAGGACCCTGAGTTGTACAGACTGCAAAGTTTTGCCTTAATCTTGAGTTGACCCAGTTAGCCTTACAGGTTTGTGGTTTGTTTCTTGGTTTTGTTTTATTTTATAAGCAGCCTAGCCTCTACTCTGATGTGGAGTGCAGAGAACAGTTATGGATTGAAAGGTGAAGTTGCATTTTTCCATTTCAAGCCTCAGCAGGGAGCTCATCCCCTTTGTGTGATTGGCAATGATGCCAGCTCCCTATTTGCTGATTTCATAAGTATCTCAGGACTGTTTCCAAGAGGGGAGGACATGTGTTTACAAATATACATCAATCAAATCCATCTTTAAGCCTTGTGTAGCTCTGTTTCAATTACAATTGACCATTGGGTTAAGCAAGATAAATTATCTCTGTATGCCCTCGCTGTTTGCTCTGTGCTAACACCACTGGCAGGTTAAACTACTTGGCTGAAGAGCCATCTGTGTAAAACCTACCACCATGGGATCCTGCCTCATCACTAGGATCTTTCCTGCCACATCAATGCAAATACTCAGAATCACTGATCCCTCTCTTAATTTCTCTGTCTAAAAATACAGTAGAAAAATGGTCTTCTAAGCTGTTATTTGCAAATTGCTTTCATTTCAGAATGAGCTGAAAGTGCCTCTATGGAAAGTTTTAAAATTGAACTTCTGAATGATGCAGATATGATTGCTCTGGCCACAGAAATCCCTGCATTTTTAACTTGGGTTTTCCAGATGTTAAATGCTAAACCTCTGTTTCTCTATAACCCAATGGGTAGAATTGTTCTATATATTTGAAATCTGAATTGTCTTTTCAAGGGCAAGGGAAAAGGCTCTGGGAAACACAGAAGCTCTAACATGCTCTGCTTATGCAAATCTTCCAGTGTGGCAAAAGCCATTGCATCTGGTTTCTGTCTGCCCACCACAGATCATACAGAAGCTGCCCAGGTGCCATGGAGCTCCCTGGGAAATTGATTTTTAGTGGTAGAAATCAAATCTAATTTTTGTTATGGTTAAGGAAGGCAAAGGGATGTTTGGTACTTTCCCTCTCCCAAGCACACAGCTGAGCAGGCTCGTGGTCTCCACAGCCACGAAAGCAGAGGTGGTTACAAGCATGTCCTTCACTGAGCTTTGAGGTAAAGATATGTATCTGAAACCAGAATAGAAATCCATTTAAAACAGAAGGGAATCTCAGGTTATTTTCTTTGGGGATTGCAGCTTTAGCCCATCACCAGGATCCTATGCTGGGAGGGCAGGTGGGAGCTGCCCGTGTGCTCTCAGTGCAACATGCACTTCACCTCATTGTCCAATACCCTCACAGTACAGATTTGGGGTTTTGGAACAATCTCTTGTTTCAAAGTATAGTCATTGTACAAGCAAATTAAAATCAAATTAAAGTGTATTTCCAGTAATACTTATTTGTACATAAAATATATCTGCACTTTCAAAAAAACATTCATTAAAAGTTTAAACTAGGCAAGGTCAGTATTTAGACGAAAATTATTCACACCCCTAAAGCCAGAGGTTCAGGTTTCAGAGTAAATTGCCATCTAGGTGAGCACACACAAAAATTATTTTCTCAAAGAATTTCAGAAGCTCCATCTAGCTTAATTACAGGCTGTGATGTCTTGCATTAACTGCCTTTCTTCTTTCTACTTATATCAGAAAATGAAAAAAGATATAAGCACGTAGAATTTGGGGGTTTTAATGAGCAAAATGCATTTCTGAATTTTATTTGAGATAGAAGACAGTAAGTGAGCCTGTTATGGAGGGATTTACATTAAAAGAGGCTGTTCTTTCTCTAAGTGTGATATCACAAGTGAAGGTGACAAAGAGCCAGTGAAGTTTGGTGTGGATATCAGATCTGGAAAGAACTTTAGAAGAACTTAACCCACAAGTTTAAAAAGAAAAAAAATCTGTAAAACCAAATTTTTGCTCTCTCCTAACATCAGAGGAAAACTATGTTTAGAGACTCCACAGCGTCAGTGCTGTTTCAGGGGTATTAGTTTCTGTCATGCACAGGGGAATTTTTTTTTTTCTGAGTTTTATCAACCCGCTCCAAGGAGTCGGTTACGCTTTCCTTCCTGCGTGCCCTTTGTATCAACCTGAATCTTGGTGTTAGTTGGTCAGTTTTCCGGAGGAGTGATTATCTTTGGGTGATTATGTTTAGGAAAATAAACCCAAAATATGTGTTCACACTTGTAAAGACACTCTTTCAGTAGCAGCTGCTGTCCAACTGATTCAGAACTGACCTGCATGCTTCACATACTTCACTTGACCTACAGCCAGCATTAAGCACAATGCTTAACATTAAGCACTAATTTACCTCATCAGACTACTTTCATAATTAATTGTTCTAATTTGGACACAGATTGTCCATCCTGTTGCAAGAGCCCAGGTTTCCACAGGTGGTAACCCACTGGTACGCTTGTCAGTCCCAATTACACGTCAGCTCAGAGCAACACAGTAAACTTAGGTAAAAACATTATTAAACAGAAAAAATTGCTTACCTGACATACATTATTTAACAAACTAACATCACCATCCATGCTTTTCCTTTTTCCCTCCATTGTATTCAGGTTACACTGTGGTAAGGCAGCTGAGAGTTCGTTTCTTTCCTTCTCAAGTCCTCTTTTATTTTTTTCCAAGTACAATATTTACAGTGCAAATTCAGCAAGGAGGTATTTAAGGGCAGACTGCTCAATACTTTATTTTTTCTAGAAAAGTAATTAAAATAAATAAACAAAAAACCCCAGGAGTTTAAAAATAAAGCTTATTTTGTTGTCACAAAGGCATCGTCCACTGGGAACCCACAGATCTGGTTTAAAAATACCACAACATTTAGGAAAGCCCAACCAGGCTATTATATTAGTATATTCTTACATGAACTATTAAGTGAAGGTTGGACGCCACGCTTACACTTATCAGTTCCTCTCCCACATGGCTCAAGACTGCAACTGTTAAGACTTTCCAGCTCCGTTTAATGACACATCATATATCACCCTCCACCACTGTCTCTGTTAAACACACCACTCAGGCAGCAAGCCTGCATGTGCACATGCAGCGGTTCGCAAACCAGCTGGAATAATTTCCACTCCTTTTTAAGCTACTATTGAAATGTGCCTGGTTTTGTGAAACAGCTGCATGGGTTTGGAAGTTACTTCTTAAGATTACTTTGATGAATGTTAAAACGATCATACTTTTCAGAGGATCCCCTTGCATTTCATTTTTTTATATTAATTATATTGCTATTTAAAAGCTAAGCTTGCAACTGAGAAATTGAAAAAAAAAATAGGGTGAACTACATAGTGAAGAACTTTCTGCTAACAAGGGCAAGTTTCTTGGATTTACACCTTGGCGATCATTTCCCCTGGCTTTGCTCCAACAGCCACACGTGCACAAGTCTGATATGACACTGGTGCCTTTCAGCTCCTGGGAGGGCTTTGCACGGCTGCGTGGCAGCCCTGCACCTCAGCGGCCACCGACCCTCCGTCTGGAAGGACAGGCTGCAACCGCTGGAACCGTGAGACTGTGTCGGCAATTCTGGTCTTCTCCAACTAAGGCCTGAGCATGAGTCCATACCTGATATTTCTGCTATGTGGCAGGGAAGAAACCCTGATGCTCTTCCCCTCTCTGCTGTTTACTTAAATTTGTTGACTGCTGGGCAGAGGTAGAAGAAGGGGCTACAGGTCTGTCATACCTGCAAGTGCTGGTATTTTGACTGAGTGACAGCATAGGTTCGCAGCCCAGCCTCCACTCATAGGTATTTTTTTAGGATGCAGAGATCAATATGACCCTCATCCATCTTTCCCAGGAGGATTTATTTTCCAGAGAAGACAGGGCTGTGGATGTCAAGCAAAATTATTTCACCCAGGACTGTGCTCTGATCCTTTGGGTATACACCATATTTAGTCTGTTGCTGAGAGGGGGTTGTTTCGGTATTTTGTGTTTGGCACGTTGATGGGAATTCCTAGAGGATCCTAGCTTTCCCTTTTTGGGATGTCTCCATCCACAGGTCCTACTGCACAAGGCTGTTGGCTACTAATGAGGAAAGGAGGGGGGACAGCTGGGGACTGAAGGTTTGAGGGGTGTGAAGGAGGTTTGACAAGGAGCAGATCACTCCCTAACCCCTGCAGGTCTGGCTCCCAGTGCCCTGTCCTCCTCTCCCCACCGGTGCATGGTGCCTGCTGCCGGTTCTTTCCACTGCACCCCGGGGACTGATCCCCCTCAGCTATTTATCGCTTCTCTTCTTCCTTTTACGGACAGAGGGAGGTATTTCTTATATATGAAAAAGCATTTACAGTCCTTTCTCAGGAACTGAGCTGCACACCGGATTGCAAAAGAAACTTTGGCAAATCTGCTGGGGAGGTGGGAAACGACCGTCCTATTCCCCAGGGGCAAAGGAGGCTTAAACCAGCCCCAGGCTCCAGATGTCACATAAACACATGGAGAGCCAGCAAAGCCTCCACCCACACATCCCCACTGTGTTAGGAACAACCCTCCTCTCCCAAGCAGCCCCTGAACTCAGGGATTTATCTTTGCTCCAAGAAAATGCACTGATGGTGGGTGGGAAACCTCCTGTGCCACACAGGACCATCTTTGTCCTTCTCCTAGGCAGGGGCCATGAGGGGCGAGGATGCCACTAAGGCAGGCAGGAGTTAAAGGTCCATTTGCTTAGCCAAACAGTTTCACCCTAGGAAAAAACAAAACTTCTGAACTTATGAGTTGCCCCCTCGTTTCGAGCGAGGGGCATCCCTTTCATGCCTTTCCAAAAGCCAGACCAGCCCACTTCCCTAAAAAGCGTCCTGGGGCAGGGGCAGCAGCCCAGGGTTAGGCCCTGCTGGGAATGAGATCCTTGGCTCAGGCTGTCTTTTTTAATGCAGGTACCGAGAGGATTTTCCAGCAGGATGTGGTTTCCAGGGCCCCTCCCCACTGACAAGATTCTCCTCCTCTATATAGGGAGGCTGCAAAGGCAGCGAGGACTTGGACTGTCCCAGCTGGTGGCTGAACAGGTTCCCGACTCTCCAATTCACTCTCTGCTCCCCTAATCGAACGCCTGTAAGTACCGCAGGGGCTGGAGATCCCGGCTGGGGATGGGGCTGGGGGCTGCCCATGCTTTGGGATGGAGCAGTCTGGCATGCTAGCTATTATGGGCTTTACAAACACATTCAGAGAATTAACCTGCAGATAGTGTGCAAATTAGAAATAGGAACAGACCTATCGGACACGCCTAACTGGTTTATCGCAATTTCTCTATTATTGATTGGGTTCTATTTAAAATGCATTAGAGACCACGAGTGTTGGAAAATGTGCACAGATGTTCTAGCTTGTTCCTTAGTCACTTCTAACACTGCTATTGCCAAATGGAGCCATAAAGGCACTGGCTGCAGAGCACAAGCTGCGCTCCACACCAGCAGCAATGCAGCCGCAAGGTGCTGCCCAGTGCAGGATGGTGCCAGGTACCCGCTGTGACTAAGCCTCGCATGTGCATGAGAAGAAGAAGCCTGGTAGCCTGAGCTTCTGATCTTTAAGTATTTCTACTTTTCCAGTGCTAATAAAGGACCTTAGTGCACTTCCCATGCTGCTTAAAGAAAGTATAATGGAATAAAATAATTAGTTTGTCCGTTATTTGTTCTTTAAACAGGAAAAATGCTTAAAAATTAAAAGAAGAAATGGAAACATTTTTACCAAAATGCCTTAGTATTACATATGTATGTTTTTAATATGCTAGGAATAAAGTTTAAGCAAAACTAATCTGATAATTCATTGAACTACACTAATTTGAGTAATTTCAGATGTGACATGCCTTTTTTCTTAAAGGAAAAATAAAGCAACAAACTTTTTAACTTTACCAAAATACTGTGAATAAATTAAGACGACAGTAGATGGCAGTATAGAAAGCAGCTTCAGTGTCAGCCCAGAAGTTCACTGGCTTCTTTCACAGACACGCATATATATATATATGTATACGTGTGCATGGACACCTATAAAAATGCTGATATATATGTGAGGTGTATGTGTGTGTGCACAATTAAGATGCAACATGAGATATTTTATATATAAAGGAAATCAGAAGGATTGTCGTTATTATCTAATACATACCTCTCAATAAAAGCTTTTCTAAAATGCACTTGCTTAAAAACAAACCCACCTCTCACAGAGCTTTGTTCTGCCAGGCAGTTTGCAACAAGATGCTGGGGAGGGACTGACTCTCTGAACTCCCAAAGTTCACAGTTCTCTCAAGCCACTAACACAGAGGCTAAAACGATGAACCCCAGAGAGCAGAGCGCTTGATTAAGTACTCACTTCAGTTCAGCACACGATACTCCTCTGGCTGTATTCGCTTAGATGTAAACAATGATTTTTATTATCTCATTTGCAATTGACACGCTAGTCCCTAAAAGGTATTTGTTTTGAATTTGTTATCATTACATTTTTGTGGAACAGCTAGTATTGAGAAGAACATCGCCATATATGGTAGCGTGCATAGATGGACGCAGAGGATCCCGACTCTTTATAATTCACTGAGACTTATTAGTTGCAAATCTGTTGGCTTTTCTTTTAAGTATGTTAATTTTAAAAGAAGCCAAGAGCTAGAGAGAGCTTTCCAACTTGTGCAAGTCCTGTTAAAATATGTATCCTTTATGAATTCTAATGAATATGCAGAATCTGATTTACTTAATAGAATGACATTTGAGGGTATTTGAAACAGCTGGTATTTTCCAGATAAGGGGAATTTATCCCCAGGTGATGCAATTCAAGTCTTTTTCCTTCTTTTCTGATTTTTACAGTTTGTAACACAGGTACCTAGGACAATTTCTTTGGAGTATTAAAAGAGCTATCAAGTGTTTAATCAGAGTTATGTAGTAAGTTGCATTAACAGAAGTGAGAAGATCTGAAAGGAGACCAAGTCACTTACAGATAATTTGACTGAAGTACATGGAGAATACACCAAAAAAAAAAAAAAAAAAAAAAAATCAAATCACACAAAAAGCAACCAGCCCTGTGAAATTAATGAAAATGTTCTTTCTTAAAATACAGACTTGCCCTCTTCCATGGTTGAACAACCATAAACCAGTACTGACAATACCTCCATGTTCAGATGAAAATGTCCATGATGAGAGTAAGCATTTGAGGGGTGGTCCTGGTGACAAGTGGGAAGAGGTGAAAGGCCAGGAGGAATTGGCAGCAGTGCTCATGGCAAAGCTAACTGTGCTGGGGAACCAGTTCCAAAACGAAGATCACAAGATTAAGATTCACCCCTAGATTTTCTTTTTTTTCAAGCAATGCTCAGTTGGGTAATTCAGTTAAGTACTGGAAAAGTAAAAGATAAGCAACCTGGAAAGAACATAGTCAAGAACTACAGTAGCCCAAGAAATGCAGTTGGAGTCAAGTAGCAGCTTACTGCTACACTTTTTCATAAGAAGCCACTGATGAGAGAAGGACTTTGTGTTTGAAAATAATTCACATATTTGGTTATATGTTCCTCTGTTCTAATAATTATTCCCTGTACGGCTATAATAAGCTTTTATACTGACATGCATATCCTGCAGAGGAAGGGAGAAGTGTCCTTTATCTTCTCATTAGGAGAAAAGCAGTCCCTCTAAGCTCTGACCCAGGAGGCAATTCTGCTTGGCCAATAACCTTTTAATTAAAGTGCGCTTCCTGGAGATATTTATACTTTGTCCTTGGAATAATATACTCAGGATAAACTGATTCTGTCACTGACATGATAAGGGAAAAGACAGTGAAGATCAGCCAGATATATTTGCAGTGGGACAGCAGAAGGAGGAACAGAAAGCAAGCTGTGGAAGTATGCATGCCCACGTGTACGTGCGCATTTGCGGTTTAGACAAGTATAACAGATGGATCCAGTTTAATGTAATATGGCACATTTTTTAAGGCAAGAAACTTCCTATCAGTAGTATTTTTGTGATTGTTTTTCCTCCCTTTCCCTCCTTCCTTCCTCAGGCTAGCTCATCTCTGAGTAAAAAGTATTTACTCCTGTACATGATTTGGGCTATCACCTACCTAAGAGAATGGATGAGAACCTCTCACCACCTCTTGCACAGATGAGATATTGATCTCCATTTCTCTCAGCCAGCCCTACAGCTGAAACCTAGGAACCAGTTAAGGAGTAAATTTTGCCCTCTCAGGGAATCTTCTCAATAGGCAGTTATTAATTTTTCCCCTTGACCCATTTCCCCAGTATCAATCCTATGCTGGACCAGTGCAGTTCAGTCTCAGACAGACCAGAATGTTTACTGCCAATTATTAATCAGAAAGCTTCAGCAGCACATTAGTTCAGTGCACAGCACTTCACTAGGACAAATCTAGCCAAGTTTGTGGAGCTCATCTTCTACCTTACATCCAGAAACCTTCTTTTAATATTAATATGCATTAATTAATATTAATTAATCTATTAACCTGTTAATATTTATTAATCCACACTTCATAACTACCTCTTATTTTTTACTACAGCTGCTATTCAAACTTTAGCCTCAGATTCCAGAGGATCAGTCATGAAAAGTTATTTTTACACAAATTATGTTTTCTCCTCATTGTGTTTCAGAGGAGTTAAAATATCCAGCGCAGTTTGTCTATTCCCTATTTCTTGTAGGGGGTCTATTCTTACCAGTCAAACATAGTGCTTAGATCTAGGGGTTAGAACCTTGTATTTCCCAGCTCTGCAGTTCATGCCACCTCTTATACCTTTCAACCTCACCTCACTTTAAAAAAGACTGAATTTAAATAATAAGGTGCAGAAAGTTTTAGATGCAGGAAGAAGTAGGAGAATGTAGTAGAATACAGACAGACCAGCTCTCTGTTTCATGCTGTAATCTGTGGAAGATGTTTTTGACTTAGCATGTAACAAGGAAAGGCACTTTATCTTGGTCCTTGGGCAGCAAAACAGCAAAGAACTTTTGGGTTGTCCCATTGGTGACATGCTTTGTTTGTCTTCAGTTGGGTTTCTGAGGCAGATGGTCAGGATGATTCGTCGGTTTGATTTTCACCATCATCAGTTGTGGGCAGCCTCAAAGTAGCAGGATTTGACACTGTGAAACTCGGCTCTGCAGTTCAGTCTAATTTTTGGTGTTTCTGACAGCAATACCAAATTCCTATTGATTTGAATGTGCTGTCACTCGGCACTTAGCCACGGGCAGCATGATCCAACCTTCTGATGCTTCAGGATGACCATATAGCTTTCTCTTCTGGGCCTAAGATGGACTGAAATCCTCCCACTCCACTGCTGCAGCAGTTCCTCCCACACTGCTGAGGCAGTGGGGCAGAGAACATGGCTTGCCCTTTGCTACCGCAGCCAGAGGACAGAGGCCATAGCAGGCCCCTGCTGCTCCCCAAGGCCTCTGCTCCTGGAGCCGCAGCTCCAGGATGGGGCAGCCCTCCCATCCTTGCCCTGCCCGGCCAGCTTCACTCTGCGGCCGCCAGCTGGAAAGCTCAGCTGGAGAGAATACCATCTCCATTATTGGAACTGTGCAGCTCTACCAGCCCTCTTGGCAACGAGGGAACATTTTCTGCCTTAATCCGCACAGAGGTCAAATAGTTTCCTCTTGCAGCTCTCTTCCAAGAATCCCCTGGGAGCGAGCGAAGGGCCACATCCTACAGAGCTCCCTGCAGAGCCTCGATGGCGGAGAACACCGCGCTCGGGCTGGTGGCAATGCCCAGAGCCAAGCTGTTAGGGTCTCCCTCCTGTTCACCCACACCACCACGCACGTTGTGCATGCATGGACAACCTGGGTGAATTTTCCTGTTATGGGTTTGCAGGCAAGGCTGGCAGCTCTAGAATTAGCATGTTTAGAGGAAAGCTGGGGGTTTTGGGGGGGTTTTTTTTAGATGAGAGAATTGTCAAGGGAGTTTAAGAAGCTAGGGCATCTAATTTCCACTGAATTTCAGTGGGATATCATCTAACTCTCCTAGGTGCCTCTAAAATCCTAGTTTTGTTTTTTTTATGTCACCTTCTGCATGATCCATGCTTCTCTCTCAGACCCCTCACACAGTCTGGCCTTGCAAGAAACCATTAATCTGTGGGAAGGCTTCAGGGACAAATATTTGGAAACCAATCTCTGATTCTCCCAGAGCACAGGGTGTCCATTTGGCTCTACATACCACAGAGCTTGGTCTTTACAAATATTGTTCTGCTTATGAGTTGATTGCTGACATCTTTAGTAGTCAGTTCTCCAACTCCCTCAAGATTCACGTTTGTTTGAATGCTGTAAATATTAAATTCATTCTCAATAAGGAAATGAAACAGCCTCTGTCTCCTAGAGATGTTTTTCTTGGGCACACACTCTTCCCTTCTCCCCACTGTAGCTCCTCCTCAACTCTCCTCTCTGCTCCGCTGCATGGAAGGTTTCCTGATTAGCACCACTCTTTCTCTGCCCTGTAGCAAACCACAAGAAGTTCTCTGTTTACTCCTTTCCTCATTTAGAGCTGTGTGTCCCATAGGACAGAGCAGAACACTTATGAAAGCTCCAGTGTGATCAGCAAAGCTCTTGCAGCTACATCCTAACCTCCAACAGCCAGAGCAGGAAAGAAGCTGCCTCCTGCCTCTCAAACACAGTGCAGAGCAGCCAAAACCCTCCCATTGCTCTCACCTACAGAGCAGATACATCGGCTGCTTTATCCAAGTGTGACTGCATGATGCTGTTTCATCCACGCGCATGTGCATGACATAGATGCATCAACCTTCCAATCTGAGCATCATGGCTCAGAGTATCTAATAGCTGATGCAATTTCCAGGCTTGTTTGATTTCTTCTCTCTCTCATGTGGTAGACATTTACCCTTCATAAATGATCAGTTCCCACTGTCTGAACCACGGAAAGGGGATAATTCTAAATTACTTCTCCTTCATCAGCAGTACTGATAATTTTATTTTATTCTTTTTACCTTTTCTGAATCTTATACTTCTCCAAATGAAATGGTACTAGAGTGACTGGAAATAGTCCTTTGCAAGAAAAGTTCATTTCTGCTCTTTCTGAAACACAGCTTGGGAACTGTTATTCTACTAATTATTTCATTATTACACTGATATTTCAGTATGCACCAAACAGTACTTGGGTGATGACAAATTCTTTGTGTATCTGAATTCAATTAACTTTGTGATGGGCCAGAGAGGAGGCTGCAGCAAGTTGTTCAGCTGGTAGTCTTGGTGCAGTCCTGACAGTCTCATCGCACAGACATTAGTTATGCCTTACTTTTCTCTCTGATCTTCAGTACAACATAAACAAAATAAAGTATATAAGCCCAGCTGTCCTGATTTGTTTTAGTGTCACGAAGCTTTTGATTTAGGTGATTTCAGACACAGTAACAAAGGAATGGGAATCCAAACACAGATACTCTAAGGCATCTCAGCTGGCACCCAAACATATCTGCATGAGAATGTGAGATATGACACAGGACCTATAGAGCTTTGGATCTACCATGTGGCAGATTTGACAAATGTGTTTTGCCTGGAATGTCTCCACATTTGCCTCTCTTTAAAGTAGAGTATTTTGCTTCCTCTACAGGTGTCTACTGAGTCAAAATGGCTCAAAAACCTCTCAGCGATGACGAGAAATTCCTCTTTGTGGACAAAAACTTCATTAACAACCCACTTGCCCAGGCTGACTGGTCAGCGAAGAGACTGGTTTGGATTCCATCAGAGAAACATGGATTTGAAGCAGCAAGTATCAAGGAAGAGAAAGGGGATGAGGTGACAGTTGAACTGGCAGAAAATGGAAAGAAAGTAACACTGAGCAAGGATGACATCCAGAAGATGAACCCTCCAAAGTTCTCCAAAGTGGAGGACATGGCAGAGCTGACTTGCCTCAATGAAGCTTCAGTGCTGCACAATCTAAGGGAGAGATACTTCTCAGGTTTAATTTATGTAAGTAGAATCAAACATGCACATGGCATTTCCTACTGCATGCTACCATGTCCCATCATGAATGAGGTGGATCCCACCCACTGTCAGGGATACAGTCCTTGCACATAACACTGCCATGCAAGTACTCACCCCTCAGCAGTGGCATCTCAAGCCAAAAATGTATTTAGTTCACTTTATGCTCTGTGACTCTCCTGCATCTTTAGTAACTTCTTCTTTACTTAATTAAAATACATGAAAGTTTCTTCCCCAAAGCTTGATAGTTCTGAAAGGATATTGTTGGCTCAGAAAGTACTCTCTGATACCTGAGCAACCTCTGTCCTGCTGCTTTGAAATAAATCAATCAGTCAATAGGGACTTTTGAATTACTTAAATGTAAACATGAACAAGTTTCCAGTAACTTGCAAAAGAACATACAGAAAAGCCAAATCATGCAGTCTTTCCTCAGGCAAAACTCCCACTGAAAGGCAGCTGACAAGTTCTGGTTTGGTGGGTGCTTGAATATAACCTTATGTTTGCATAAATGAATAAACCCACTGGAATTCAAGTAAGAGTATTCATATGCTCCAGTGTGTTACTGAACTGAAGTCACGCATCCACTAAAACTTTTTTTTTCCCCTTGTTGATCAATTTACAGATCAGGTAAACCTGGACAAATTATAATCTCTATGTTCACGTGAATTAGGGCCAAGATTATTCAGTCTTCCAGTCCACACAAGTATATTAACACAAGTGCATTTTGACATTAATAACCCCGTAATCTATCTGTATGAGCAGTAAGCAAACTGCACAGTAAGAAAGCCTAGAAAGTTTCCATGGAACTTAGCTCTTATCTTTGATTTTACATGGAGAATCCCTGCGCTGTGCTGCAGAAAAATAATCTTCAGTTTCCATTTATTAAAATTTTACTTGCATGACAGACCACTGATGACTGAAAGAAAGCATGGAGCTTAAGAAACAAGGTTTTAGAAGCAGGAGTAGAGCTCTCGTTATTAATATGAGGAATGTGAAATTGGAAAGTAGGAAATGAAGCAGAAAATAAGATAGTCATATATAGCACAACAAAGGAACTATTTAATTGTTGCACATAACTTAAAAGAGTTAAGCTTAAGATCTTTCCTTCAGGAATGTACTAACATGCACATCATTAAGATTCCTGAAAGAAGCTAGACTTTCCTTCTTTTCAGAATTCGAGTTTATTGGATTTTAAGTTTGCAGGTGAATATATGTGCTATTATATGCAGCATTAATTACTAAAATGGAATTTGACTGAAAATGTTCTGCATTGTTTCAAGATCTAAAAAGAATTAATAGAGGAATACTGGGATAAAATGAGTAGGGTTTATTTCTTTGTTGTTCTCAGCAACACTCTGCATAGGTGTTCCAGGATTCCCAATATATTTATTTTGTGGAACTTTCACTTTTTACAGGGAGAGGAAATTACTTTCAAAAAGTAGACAATGTAATTAGAAATCAAAGAATTTTTCATGGAGACATAAATGGAAGTGTACCTGAAATTAAGTTTTCTTTCTCAAGAGACTAGATTTTAAGATGGTGGTAAATTAACAGTTACAAAGAAATTATTTTGACTTGTATTGCAACAAGTTATTAGTATTTTCAGTAAGCAAAAACTGCTTAAAACTCTCCAGCCTTGCACAGTGTTGCCCTACTAGACACTGACATACCTTTTAAAAAAATTAAGTAACTAAGGAGCATCTAAACAGGATTCAGGTTTTGTTCTCATCCACTTGAAGAAATTAACTGTAAACAACCATCTCCTGGCTTTGCCATGCAATGCCTACACTGCCCCCCTTGGAGTCCCACACATACAAAGAAAACGTGACCTTAACATTTTCCTCTTTAGAACATCACTGACACAAATGGAGATTGTCAATTCTGCTAAAGAAAAAAGTCAACCTAGTTGGGAAAAAACCCCAAACAACCAAAAAAAACCATCTGCCCCTTCCATTTATATTAAATATTATGAAATAAAAAGATTCAGTGCAGAAATTCACATAGTGATTGTACACTGGAAAAACACCTTGGCTTTTTTTCTTCATCACAGATAATTAAGAAAGAAGGGCAAGAATTGTGTTACCACTAACTCATGTTTCACATTGCTCAGAACAAACAATCTGCCTTCTCCACACACAAATTAGACCAAAAATGGTTATATAAACATCAATAAAATAGTAAGACAAGTTCAGTGGATTTGAGAGTAGAGTTTCTTGTGCCTGTACTCATAGGCACTACTAATTCTATCTTTGCCTAACAGTGCAAAATGCTTTTTTAACTACATTAAACTATATATGCATATAGGAACCAGAGAGGGGGAATCCTCTGCCCAAACTTACGCACTGACAAACATAGATGTGTGTATTTGTAGCACGTTCTCTTAAATACCATCAGCAGTGACTGCCCAAGGGACACAGAAGCTCAGCACTCCTATGGACATTATCCCCAAGATACCTCAAACCATGTTCTGTCTCCAGACTCTCTAAGGAGAGATACAGCCATGGGTTCCCCCCCATCTCTCTGGACAGACCATGCCCCAGAGAGAATAATTTAAAGCATGGGAGCTTCAAGCCCCCCCACTTTCAATCACATGCTTAGCCAACTGGCTCGCTTCAAAGCATCACATATATTAACCAGTTTTCCCCGAGTCCTTGCAAAGCAGATACCTAGATCTGCAATCAGTGAAACCAAGAGGTCTTGGTCAACTTTCCCAAGGTGAGAGAAGGTATCAGTCACAGTCTGATGAAGTGGGGATTCCTGAGCTTCCTGAGCTCAGGATTTTGCCCTGCTTTAGTAACCTGCTTCTTGTGCCCCAAAGTTAGTTCTTCACAGGTATGTTACTGTATGACTGGGTGTGCAAACAGCCCTGTGTGTGGCAAGTCATTCTAGGATAAAAAACTGCCACTTTTCAAGTGTACTGTCCCTGCAGCACTAAAGTTCATTTGACACAATCAGCAGAGTTTCATTCTGAACTCCAGCATAAACGAAAATCCAGCACAGTTATTATCTATCTTCCCCATCAAGGGGTTTAGCTTACAGATACTGAGAGCTGGCAAAGATCTTGAGCTTGATTTTCTTGTTGTCTGACTTGAGACCACAGAAACGTAGTCACAAACTGTAACAGAAGGAGAGGTCCTCATCACCACCCAAAGCATCCCAGAGATCCCACGGCCCAGCGTGGAGCACCCAACCTGCTCCTCACTGCTGGAGGCTGATGGATGCTCTCACCGTGTTTGCTGAATACCATATAAAGGGCTCAGGCTGTGCCGAGACCGTGTTGTGCCATTTCCTATTATGGTCAGGAAAGGGAAATCCTTGCGCCCAGATCCAAGCCTCCCGGATGCCATTTTACAGTCCTGCACTGCACTGCTTCCTATGGGGGAACCAAGGCAGCCTGAGCCATCCTTGGGCACAGCCCAGAGATTAAGGGACACCACAAAGCAGTGGCACACCACAAAGCAGTGGCACACCACAAAGCACTCATTCACAGAGCATGGCAATTAAAAAAATTTTTAAAAATCCAAACCCACTTATGCCTAAGTTAGAAAGAACATAATTTAGTGATTTCAGTTTTTTAAAATTGGCATAGTTTTAAAACTAACAGCCATAGGCCAGCTTAAATATCCCAATACTTCTGCAATTATAATCTCCTAAATTTGTAATTTTTTATTTTGGGGTTTAAACTTTTTTTTTTTTTCTAAATGGGAAACCCTTGCAAACTACTTACTCTTAGTAAATGCTTGTGATATATAGCTCACCATCTAGTATTACATGCTGTTGTTTCTGCTTCCAGGTCAAAAGCTGGAGCTTTCCAAAATAAAGGAGAAAACCTAACAAAACCCACTATCAGCAGGCAGCCCATGTTCTTGTTTATGTAAATATTTTTATATGAATACCTTAATTAAACTGTAAACAGAAACCACATTTTTCCTTAAAATTTCTAACAGAAATAGTCATGCAGTGAAGGCATGACTATTCTGTTAAGACATCTATTTGGAACTTGAATAATATTTTTTTTTCAAGGACCCTCATCCATCATTATTGTTATATGATGTTCATATAATCTTTTATAAAAGGCCTTCTTCTAATATTGATCCAAGCTTTTTACCTAGGATTTCAGTTTACAAAATTTGACAGGTCCCTGAGCAGAGGGCATACTGTGGTATGAAAATACACATACGAAGAAATATTATTAAGTATTATGGTTGTTACATCATCACAGATAAGGGTGATTCACTATGTACTGAAAATAACTGAAGTCAAGAAGCTCTAATATCAGATCAAAGCATGGCGTTTCTACAGATTGCTAAATTCACATGCTTTCTAGCAGTTTCCTTATTAGCAATAATTATTTATGCACCTGGAAACCACCCATACATGTACATTCAGAAATCGCTGCTTTATTTCTGACACTAGGCAGAATACAAAAGAGTATTATCTGTTAAAATCCTGTTAGTTCAATGCAGCCAATGCCTGCGTTTCCCAGGCTAGACCTGGCACATGATATTAATTCCAGTTTTTATTTTAATTTCCTTGCAGACTTATTCAGGTCTCTTCTGCGTGGTGATAAATCCATACAAACAGCTGCCCATTTATTCAGAGAAGATTATCGACATGTACAAGGGAAAGAAGAGACACGAGATGCCACCCCACATCTACGCTATTGCCGACACAGCCTACAGGAGCATGCTGCAAGGTAGGCCAGTTTAATGCTGCAGTTCTCAGAAATCACAGCACAATAACATGGGAGAAAACACCTTAAAACTCCACGTGTGCTCCTGCAAGAAACACAGCCAGAAAAGATCTGTTACGGAGGGTGACACAGGCTTTCTAGAAGTTTCAGAGGAATTCTTTGGCAGGAACGGCAGTCCACAAACACTGTGACTCAAAAAGGAAAAACAATCCTGTTACCCATCTGTGTTGAGGCATGTGGGAAGGTTTCAAAGTCAAGCAAATAGTTTTGGCAAATACGGGCATGGAAAATGCTCCCACTCCACCAGTGGAGACTATTCCAAAGTTAGCTGCTAGCGCTGCTGGATCTGTCAGCGTTGTTCTCCCTGCTCTCTCTCTCCTAGCAAAGCAAATTCATGTAATGTTTTGGGGCTACTTTCATTACAGTCTAAAGCTTTGGAGCCCTAAATTGAGATTTGCTTTAACAATAATAGCAAAGAGCAGCAATGGGAAAGCAGTCAGGCCCCAAATGCTGCAAACAAAACCTTCAAAACTCACAGTGCTCTCCTCCTTCTGCAGTCACTACTGACAGACTAAGGGATTTTTGCTCTAAGGAAAAGTAATAAATCTGGGGATGAAAAAGCTATAGTGATGAATGTATGAGGCTGCAACACCTACAGACTACAGGGACATGACCAGTTGCCTCCTTGCAGCGACCTCAGGTGCTCTAGCAAACCAAGACTCCACAAAATGCTTTGAAATTTAGATGCCCTCATTAGGGGCCCGATCCTGCAGAAATTCTGGCTGGTAGCTATGGCTCAGCAAGGTTCGCAGGCTTGGCCCTAATGCTTAGGGCTTCCCAATTTGGAGCTTAAGGATTTAAGGGTTTAGGTCTTATGGGGTTTAGATCTGACTGGGGAAAACAATAAACAGCATCTAGAAATTTCAGTTTAGCAGCTAGATTAGTACCCCATATTGATTTCTTTGTAATAATTCCATACATACACAGAACAGTGATTGTTACTGAGAAATTAATCCATTCAAAACTGCTTTGCACTTCATCTGACCACGCAAATGAAATTGCACGGCATTTCTCCAGGTGCACAGCACATTGTAATCACAAGGACTGCAGTACTCCTCTACTCATTCTACTTGAAATATGAACCTGATGAGTTTCCTAGAAGTTACAAGTGGTCAGTTTGGCATATCATAGTTAACTGCTATTTTCTAAACCAAGACTTGAACTAGACAAAGTCCTTTCCCACAATGAAAATAAGATCAGCTTCTAGGCAGTCTAAACTGCCTGACCCCAGACAGACTTCTGCTGACTGCAAATACCAGTTAAATCCCCGTCATTTTGGTACAAGCACACAGACGCATCAATGGTGATTGATATTAAAGGGATCAGAACAGGTCTTTCCCCCCAAAAAAGTGCTGAGTACTCATATATACTAACTGCAATGCTACCAAAATAATCTAAATAACAAAATCCTTAGAACTTCTGAAGATTAAGCTCCTAAAGATTATTTACTTATTTAAGTTGATTCCCTAATTATAACTTAGGTTCCTAACTTTAGAATCATTTTCAGATATACAAGTTTTCAAAATACTAATTATAACTTAGGTTCCTAACTTTAGAATCTTACATTTTCAGATATACAAGTTTTCAAAATATAGTTAATTCAACTCTAAACCCTAGAGTTCAGAGCACTAGGTATCTACTTCATGATATCAACCTTTTTTATTCCTATAGCTTACATGACATTTCTTTTCTGGAGCTATTTCTGTTCCTTTATTTGAGTGCATCCCAGAAGGCAGAGCTACAGTGCAGCACAGAAGGATCAATAAAGCAACAATAAAAGACATCCTGAAAACAGACCTTCCTCCATACTGTAATAGCAGAGTTATTCATGAAGATAGGCATATAGAATATGTTTAGGACTGAGGGGGCAGGTGCTTTTAGAATAACATCATTCAGTAAATATAATTTTTTATGTAACCACTGTTATAAGAAACTTACTTGGTATAAGCTCATCCCACTAAGCCACAGTCACGTATCTGTCTTCCAGATCATCTCAAACTCTGTGGTCTGCATCCAGCACTGTCCAGGGCTCTGAGCAGACCCTGAAGTCAGAGCAGTCTTCTTTCCTCAGATCCCTTATTTAAGCAGCAAGCCTTGCACGGGAGCTCTGTGAGAAGCTTCTGGCTCCTGCAGGTCATTAGTAGTGTTCTCCTCATTCAGCTGTGTACAATACTGATATGCATCCCTAAAAATGGGATGGGGAAAACCAACTAGGAAAGGGCTACAAGCTATCTGCAGGAAAGAGGAAAAAAACCATAATACTACATCCTATGCTGAAACAGAATTGTTTTGGTCTGACAGTACATGAGTTTTCTGCTTAACATGAAAATAGTGTCAGCATAGGTCAGCCTGATCCCAGCATCATTAGGACCTCTTTCACTCTTCCTCTCTTTGACTGTCTCCTGTCCTTCCTAACATGCTTGCCCAAGCACCAGTGAAGCCACTGGAGCTGGCTTGCCCTTCGCTGTGGTCATTAACTGCACCTAGAACAGCCTGGGTTCAGCTGTGACTCCCAGGCTGGGTGCTGGAAGGAGGAGGCAGCAAGAGTGCGTGCTTCTTTCTATTCACTTTTTGGATGCTCATAATAACTTCCTGGCCCCACCAACTCTTGGGGAAGTTTTATACCTCGTTACTCAGATGCTCCCTTTGCAAGGAATTCTTGACAGCAGAGGAGGGGGAGAGCAAGTAGAAAAAGAAGAGGAGGGAATAGATCATCAGTTGAACCTTTAAAGGAATGCTCTTCCACCGCCTCCCATCCTAACCACACACAGCTGGCATGGCAGCCGGGGAACAGTCCTACAAGAGCTTGCATCACAAGCCCTAGACACCCACACTTTACTTGCACATGCCATTTTGGAGTCTCTCCAGCTCTGAAGAGGGCCCCAGCTGGTTTTAAAGCTGTGCTTTTGTTTGTAAAAATGTATTCATGTTTTGTGCATAAAACTAAACCAAACCTCAAAATAACTCTATAGTTATTCAGCCAAATTGTATTCACTTTGGAGTGGTGAAAGTGGGCGTCAACATGACTGTGTGTGTGCACGCTACGCATACAGACGTAGAGAGCTTCATAGTTTTTTGTAAGCATATTTGCAAATGGAATATAAACAAAAATTCTTACTCATAAACATGGATCAGGGCACTGAATGTTTTCCTTGTGATATTTCAGTATTGGTCCTTATCTGGGAAACTTGCATAGTTTCTTCTTGCCAAAGTAAAATATATCTTAGATCCATGAGACTGAAGAATTACATTCTGGTACTTCATGACCACGGTCACTTGGCAAAGAGCAATCAGCTTGTTCAGATGTCTCAGGGAACCTTTATCTTTCAGTGAATTCAAGCCTCAGTGTCTGCAGATCGCTAGTCCTATTGCAGGCTCATCATCTGGGAATCACAGCCCTTCACATTCTTACTCTCTCCTCTGTTGGCACAAACATCCAGCAAAAAACATGAGCTGTGCACACTGCACTCCTCCTCTGCTTTAGAGACTTACTTGGTTAATGTATTCATTAGAGATGATGTTTAAGTCACATCAAAATTGTTCTGGTAATAAGACTTAGCTACAGTTAACAGAAATCAGATAATTGGACTTTCTTCCAAATATGCAGAAAAGCTGACATCTCACAGGACACGAGATGCTGTCTGGGCAGAGATAAAATTTCCACTTGTTTTAAGTGGTTCTGGGCACCTCCCTTTTACAAATCGCAGTCATGCCATCTCATGTTCAAACCAGTGTGCTGGATGTCTTGTTGAATCTACTGATTACCACATCACTAAGGCAGTATGATTATTGCCCGGGCACAGTCACTGATGCTCATTTCCAGCCAGAACAAGAATAAACTTTAGCCACATTAGTTTTGTTTAATCTAAAAGACTAAGAGAATATAATATTCCACAAGAGCATTTTGTGTATGTATCTGTCCCCAGGAGCTACCACTCTCAACTGGGCCCTACTGGTTGTCCTTACAGACAAACTAGCTGACTACTACTACACTTAGAGACTTCAATCATAAAAAAATCACCCTATGCTTCTGTACCTACCTCTCTCTCCTGTGTTTTGGGGGAAGTAGCTCCCCAGTGGGACAGCTGCAGTACCAAGAGCTCAATCCCCTCTTTCCAACTCTTGCACTGCCAGCACCAGTCTTCATGAAGTTATGAGGCAAAACTGCTCCAGGTGAAAACCACTCCTTGCTTTTCACTGAATGAGTTTTAAAGAGGATGACCCCATCCTGGTGCACAGTGTGGCTGCATGAACGCTGCTGGTTGCAGCAGCAAGGAGAGGGCAGTGCAGACCAAGGATGAGGAGCTGGAGGTGGGTGGATGACTTCTTCCTGCATCAGTGCCAGTCATGATGAAGCTGAGACACTGGTCAAGTAAGGATGAATAATTCTGCTGCCTTCTGCCATCTTCCCTGCTCGCAGCAAACAGCAAAGAAGTGTTAAACAATACAAATGTGAAAAGTCAGGTTATGTAGCAGTAGTAATAGATATAAAGTTTTCATGTGGGTGATTAGGATTTATTAAGTGTTCTGGCATTAAATCATCATAGAGAAGATATATTACAGCTTTCTGCAGATTCAAGAAGGTTATCTATTTTCTGCAAAGCCATTTTTATTCAAGCTTGAGTTAAAGATGGAAAAACAAATAACCTGGTAGTTACTGGGAGGAAAACACAGTTCCCAAGATTTTAGAAAAGGAGGCTGCTGTAAAAAAACATGTTTACCGTGTCCTCAGCAGGACTGTACAGAAATGTCCCCTTTAGGCACTGTAGTTATTAACAAATGTAAAGAAGCAGTAAGCAAGCGTTGGAGCATGGTTTCTGTCTGTTTTTTTCCTTTTATGGTAAAGCTGCCAACTTGCTGCTTCATTGCGATAAACCATCTGATTTTGTTTGTGATTAAGCAGAGCTAGATGGTCTATCAAGAACAGAGGGACATATGATTCTTACAAGCAATCTGGAGGTGTCTGGTAAAAAAGCTAAGTAGATTCCAGGGGGGGAAAAAAAGTCAACTGCACATTTAGGAAAGCTGGTGGGTTTGATAATGTAAATGTAGATCTCTGTGCTATTAAAAATTGAGGATAATTTTTTTTAAATGACCAAAATATCTAATATAGACATAGAGGGGGTGGATATGATAGTCTTACAGGTAGTGCCAAATTTTTTAAAAAGGCATTAACTAGAAAGATATTGGAAGCTAGAAGACATATTTTGTTACCTTTTAAACCCCAGGAATTATGCTTAAGGAGTTTTATTCATGCAAGTCATTCTCTTCTGAGTTGCAGACTCCCAAAATAATGCACAGTCCTTTCTGGAATAAAATATTGCAGAACAGAAATAGGAGCAGTTGAATGGGAGAGCTCTGGAAAGTAAATGAGACCAGTATCTGCAGCTCAAGTCATAACAGAATAGGATTAGATCTCTTGATACGTTTCATCTTTACCTTTGCAATTTTTTAAAACTGCTGAAGGAAATAGAGTAACACTTGGAATTCTCCTCCACGAATGGGCACAGGACAATTTGTCAGCATGAGGTTTTGCACAACAGGCTGCACAGTTCAGCAATGCAGGGCTGAAAGCTTTGAGACCTCATAAGGCTGCCTAACATAAGGGAAGTTAGAAGGGGCTAAATCCAGTGATCAAGAGAGAAGCTTGCAAGAATGCCATGGGGTTGTTCACCTACAGAGAAGAGGGAAATTGCACATGTCCAATCCTGGAAGCCTTTCAAACTACAAGAGAAAGCTGAAAGCAAATAAATAATCTTTCTTTTCCCTCCAAGAATCCTCTCAAGTAAGTTGGCTATCAGTCAGAGTCACACCGTGCTGCTTCACGAGAAGTCATCCTTGGAGAATCAGCAACCACCCAGCAATTCCCGCCTTCAGTTCGAGTCCTTCCAGGACCAAAGACCCACTGGTCCCCCCCCTTTCTTTCTTATTCCCATTTCAGCATAATTTGTTCCCTGTACCTGCATGAGGGGCTGGGCTGATCGAGTCCAAAAAGATTCAGTAACTCAGGCTTGGCTTCCACAGCCTGTTCTCTAACTCAGAGGGCACTTGGTGCCACTTCTGACCCTCCTAGTCCTTTCTGTGCTCTTACATTTCAGCAATACTGCCCATACGCACGCAATCATGCAAAACCCTGTGGTGGGCCAGTTTATGAGGTACCTTCAGGAGAGGTTTTTCACTTACTGGGAAGCAAAAAGGGCAGCAACAGTCAGCAAAGAGTAGTAAGAAAATACTTGGCTTGGAGGAGACCAACTTTTTCTAATGTTCCCTCAGCTCAAAAATTCCACTGGTGACTCTGTATCAAGGAGTTGCTTTTATTTTCTTTGTGGTATTTATGGGTTTGTGATGCAGTATCAATACATGCCCATGGTTTCTATTTACACAACAGTGTATTTTTAGCAAGAATTCTACCGTGTTCTCACTTTTTTTAACTTAAAAGAAAGCCTAGCTCGTATCCTGCAGTGAAAAATAAACATGGTTCACAGCTCCTCTCCTCTGAAATGTTTATGTGGAAGAATCATGCTGTGCTGATCACTGACAAATATCTCCAATAGAAATGTAATGAGTAATTTTGCACCAATTTACTGAATCAAGCAGTTAAGTGGCACCATTTGCTGTGTGAGTGATCAATAAAGTAGTTAATGTTATAGCTATTGAGGAACTGGGAGTAAAACAATTGTTTAATATCAATCCAACCCATAGCAGAATCCTCTGTTGCTTTTCCTAGACTGGCTGTGGTCCAGGCAGCAATTACAACTTGCAAGCTTAATAGGTCGAATTTATCTCCATTATCTTTACACAGCACAGAAAGCTTGTTTATCTCATGGTATTTATTACACGCAGGGTCAGCAATAGGGACCAGCAAACAGACAGGTAGCCCTGCTAGTCACCCCACATGCTGAACAAAAGGAGGAAGGGGTTCACATCTTAACCTCTGACAAGAGGCTCCACTGGGCTAATGCTAGCTCTGCATCTGATAAATAATGCCAAACCATACAGAAACACTTGCTTCCGCCTTAATTATCTGTCTCAGATTTGTAAGCTATGCACACTTTTCAAAAATGCATTTGACCTGCCTGGGAATGTGTTTTCCTAAGTCAGAAGATTGTTCTACACTCTGTTCAAGGCAGTCTGTGACAGCCTCACTCAAAGGGCCATCTCCAATGCCAGGGTGGGCTGCTCAGAGCCTTGTTCAAGTCTACTTCCAAACAGCACAAAGGTGGAGATACCACACCTCTCTGGGCAACCAGTCCCAAAGTTTGACCATTCCCACAGTTCTACTTCAGAACTGATCACAGCAAACACGCTAGTCATGCATCTTTACACAGAGGGCAAATTGTAAAGCCTCCCGTTACCACAGACTTTTCTGGATGTCTTGCCTCAGTGGAGCTTTGCAAAATAGTTTATCATTGTGGAGCATATTACTAAACCTCTGTGGGTGTTCATTGTCCATCACAGCCTAGAGATCTTAGCCTGAGATCACCCTTTTGGTAGAAAATTCTGTGTAAAAGTTTTGAAGGTAAAGAGAAACTCTGTCTCCAAAAGCATAAGCAGGGAGGAATGCTGCAAAAGCACGTTATGGAACCAGCATGTAATCCTAAGACTTGCTGCAGCACTACAGTGTACTGGACTCTGCTGCACAGAAACCTCTTCCATGCCTCACATAGTAGAAATTAAGATTTTGGTCCACATTTTCATAAATTTTGATCCAAAATGTGTTTCATGATCCTGTTCATAGTAAAAAGCATAAAGAATACTTATGTATTTATTGACACACTCTTGTAAAATATGTAAAGTGTCTTGTTTTATCTTATGCTTCAGAGGACATCTCAGAGAAATTACTTGTCCTCTTGATAAAAGTTGTCTCAGTTTGAAATGAATTGGGGTGGGTACGTTATTTGGGTATTTGAACTGCTCTGCTTTCAAAATTTAAAGCTTTGCAAGACCAACTTAAAACATTTTAGGTTTTGATGCCTTATCTGTCCAGACTTTGTCTCAAATGGGCTACTAGCCATGCTTTATAAGCATAGTAAAAACTTAAGTTCGAGGTTTGAAATTTTCAGTTATAATCTTCTTATGGAGAGCTTGATCTTTTTGCTGTCCTCATTACAGTTCATCTCTAATGGAATTTACAAAAACATATTTTTGACCTCTTAACCTTTTGTTCATTTTTTGTACAAAATATTTCCATTAGAGATGCTTATTTAAATGGAAAGGCAAATTAAATAACATGTGAACCCAGTACTTTCGACTAATCATGGATACCAGATTTTGGAAGGTCTAGGCTGTTCAATGTAAATCCTTATAAATATAAGTGCTTCTGTCAGGACATAGCCATTTTCCCAATTAACACAATTTTTTCTTTATTCACAGATCGAGAAGACCAGTCTATCCTGTGCACGTAAGTAAACCAATCTATTTTAGTGTATCTCAGTATTACAATGTCTTTCTTTATTCAAAATTGATTCAGATTCTGATGGAACTGCTGTATTCTCCTCACCTTCAGTAAGCTTGAGCTCCAGGCCCAGTAGGTTTACCTGTTGGTAAAATAAAAAGCAGGTATGAGTGCCACTGGAAGTCTTTGAGGCACAAACTTATTTCTTTAAATTGACTTTCTGAATTCAGAGGTTTAAGAGTTTACAACGAACAATTGGGGAGTGTGGTTGTAAAACTGTTTGTGTAGGGAGAACAAGGGATTTTAACAGCTTCCTAGAGGAAGCTGAGGAACTGAGAAAAGCGAGGAACACAGAACATCTTGGATTTTACTGAACTGCTTTTCATTTTTAGTTGTTGGTAGCTCACCATAACTTCCTCATTCAGTTGTCATTGTAGGAAAGTGCAATCTTTTTTACTGTTTTGTGCTGTTTGCATGTACTGTAGCTAGGATGGGGAAGATTTGGTACCTCCCTGATGGCAGTGGCCAGCCCTGCAGCCTGTGCAGGAGGCAGGGGTGGGCTGGCTGAGAGGGCTCAGCAGCTCAGTGCAGGTTGGACCTTTCTGTAGTCTCCAAGTAATTGGTTTAGGGAATAGTTTTGAACGCTCTGATTTTTCTGCAACCCGGCTTGCTGAAGGCCTCCTCCTTGAGTTTTGACCTGCCAGTGTTCAGATAGCACCAGTGTGGGGCGTTCAGCTGCTGCATCACGGCTCAGGCAGTGATTTTATTGCAATAAGCTTTGTTGTGCACAACTTACTGCTCCACAAACTGAACTGGTTTTAGGTTATCTGTAAAAATGGGGCTACTGACCGACTGCATATGTATTTATACTACTGTGACTGATCAACAGCCATACAGTTACTTATGAGTGCCACTGCTGACTGGAAAAGTCAGCATAGTTCTAACCTCTGTTGTAACAAGATTTCATTGTGTGCAAGTATATCAATCAAGAATCTCTCAAAAAATGCATTAATACAAAAAATAAATCTAAAGTTGATGTAACGATGACATGAAAATTGACCATCGCTTTCTTCCCAGGAAGAAACATGTCATGGTAATGAAGACTAGATCATGATATGCATTTCCTCCTTCTATTCCTGTGCTTTAGTTTATTTTTCCATTAGTAAATCTTCAGATCTTCTTTTAACTTTGGAATATTATAGTTTTTAAGAAATGGGCTTTCTTTTGCAAATCTATGCCTTTTATTAATGAAAATCCATTAAAGGATCCATTTCTGACAGCTACCATATATCTATCAATATATATAAAATATGAAAATGCTTTTTTTTCACCTGGCCAGCTAAGCTGGAAACTTAAAGCGTTTCACACCAGGAATACATAGAATAGAGAGGATGAAATGTGTTTCTCATTTTGAAAACAGTCACAGTAAGTGATTCATTGAGACATTTAGAATAACTGCTGTGTGTTGGATGGGTATCATGACCCATAGCTTAAAAGAATGCTCACACGTCTTTTAAACTAAAAAAGATTAGTCAAGCTAAAACAAATGTACACAACTTCAACCACTAGTAGTTTACCATCCTTGCTGGCTTTATTTGGCTGTACAGAAAGAAGAAAGTTAACTTGGTTTCCAGCTGGGTAGCTGTCAAGTGGAAGCAATTTGCATTATTTTACAGAATTGCTAAAAATTCTAAGAAATTATCTTTTTGCCTAAAATATATAACAATTACTGAAGACTTCATGGTGTTGATCAGCTGGGATCTTTTTTTTAAATACCTACAGACACAAACTTTCCAAAGCCTGGTACCTAAACTGTAAAAAAATGTAAGGATACACGTATAAGTAGTTGTGGATGCGGCCAAAACCTCATGTTTAGCGATGCAGCAGTATAAACTCTTGTGTTCTTCTAGTTATTGCTGCCTATCTCCCGCT
>NW_010300123.1:43925-57446 GCF_000700745.2 Antrostomus carolinensis | reverse complement strand
AGCCAAAATACTAGTGACAAAATGCAAGCAGAAATTCTGCACTTGATTTTTAAATACTTTGTACTACTTCTGCAAAATTATTCCATTGTTAGTAGAGCTCACCTGGAAACCAAGGGCCTGGTGGGATGCTGAGTACCCAGGACTTGCCTGACACGCAGCTGGGGCATAGGCAGGGGCATAGATCTGAGAACTACGAGTGATTCCATGTTTCTGAGTATAAATATACCCATTCTCAGGACTTTACCCTCAGCTCATTGAACCTACCCTCATGTGGTTAAGTATTGTTTGCATTCTTTTCCAGTCCCTACTCTTTGTGTGATTAACTGTGGTATGTTTAAAATGCTCCATCTGTCTTTAATGCTCGTGGGTTCTAGTGCTTCCTCAGAATTCCTCTTTCCTAGACTGCATTATTTCCTCTAGATTTTATTAATAACTACACACAGGCTGCCTTTGATCCACTCTCCTCTGTGCACACATCTTTTCTGCTGTTGGCTCTTTCCCATGGGCAGCATCACTGAACATCCTCTCATGTCATTCCCTGCCAGTTGCTCTCTGCCACTTTACAGTCAGCTCTAAAACCCAACATCCTATCATGCACATTTACAAGCTGCCTCTCTGGAACATAAGAAACTTCATACTATGGCTGTGCTTACTAACTAGAGTAGATCTGTGGCTGCATTATTATAATAACATAACATAAACAATATGTAATACTGCACTAAGGGTATTAAATCTTATTATGTATCTGAAAATTCAGGCAGTTAAGACTTCCATTCTTGTGTTTTGGTCCTTGTACTCTTCTGGACAGCTTCCACCACTCTGCCTGGCTATTGGGATTCCCTGAAATTCCTGCCTGTGCTTAGGTATCCCCCACTGCAACTCTCTTCTTTGACACCAGTTTGCCATGCCATATTCTGTATACACTCTTGCAAAGACTGTGCCGATCTGTGTTGACCAGCACATTAGATATTGCTGAAGACAATATCCCAATAAACCTGCCCATTTACTCACAGACCTGAGCAACTTTGCTGCATCAGCAACTAAGCATGAATTGGACTAAGCAATGGCCAGTGAACAGGCTTGTGACTTCAAGCTTCTTCCAATGCAAGCAAAAGCAGTAGCCCTCAAAGGAGACTTCTGGCCTTTAAGATGTTCAATTTTTACAGATACCAGTGGATCTTATTGGAGTTTTCAAAAGGTTTTTTACTAAAACTTCCACAGGTGCTTATTTGCATAACTAAGCACATGAGTATTTTAAAGATCTCCCCTGATGTGGCTAAAAGGACTATGCACAAGCTTCAGTTAAACGAGAAACCACCTCAAATGAATAAGAAAAAAAATCTGATCAAAATTCTGAACATTTGGGGTAATATGAAGACTGAGAAAACAAATGCTTGTTAAACATTTTAGAATCAAATAGGTTTTTTGTTAGCTTTTACCTTTTTTTTATACATGCATTTAGTTTGAATCACTTCTACCAAAACATATGGTAGCAGGGTGCTATTTCCACTTAATTTGATAGAGGAACAGACAAAATACTGCAGTGACTATCCTGCCCTTTCCCCTTTCCTCCCCTCTCTCTTTTTGGGCAAACTCTCCAGAGCCTCACCCAGCCATGGGATCTCAGCCTGCTTTCTCTCCCAACATGTGTCAAGAAGCAGAGTCATCCAGAACATCCTCCAAACTGCAAAACCCCATTAGTCAAAAGACTCCTCCACAAGAAATCTGAACTCTCTTCTTTCCCAGCCCACTAAATCTCAAAGGCTGGAGCTGGCAAGCATTGCTGCCTGGCCCTTCTCCCACACAGATATCTTGTGTAGCTTTAGTCCCAGGGTGGAGCTTGGTGCTGAACCAGCTCAGTCTCCTTTGGGAAATTTTTTATAAGTAAACTAGTAGGATCAGGGGGCTGGCTCCTGAGCTGGATCTCTAAGGAGGTACAGCTGGTCTAGGACAAAGATTTTCATTATCTTTGCACATCTCATACTGCAGGGTGAAGCCTGCCAAGCCCTAATGTGATTTAGAGCACCTCATTGACTGCTCTGTGCACAGAGGCTTCCTGCAGTGCCAGCATAGCCAGATTAAGAGATCTGTGAACGGTCAATTTTTGTGGTTCATTGCTTACTGAAACAAAAGCTGAAAATAAATTCTGCTGTTACTTCTTAGATGTTTCCAAAAGTGGAATTAAGCTAAGTCTTATATCATAATATTAATATAGTAAGCTTTGAAATTTTCAATAAAAAATACTCTTTTAAGACTGATTTTTCCCAGTTGCACCCAAACATACACCACAGGCTACACCACAGGCTTACCCCACAATATTGGAACCAACTTGCTAGTCTGACCTTGTCCTAAACCTATTCTAACTGCGATAATTTTCATTTACGGTGAACATAATGGAGTCATGAGGTATTTAGTAGCTCATGTAGTATAAAAACTCTGTTATAGCTGAATACATATATGTGAGCTTATGTGCTTTAAATCCTGTACTGAGTTCCCAAAACAATGCCTGGCAAAAAAATGAGGGGATAATAAATATAAACTATTCCGCTCAATGTGAGAGTGGTGGTTTTTAACAGAGCAAGCCTGTAAACCTAGTGGATCCTTTTGCTCTGGGAAAGCCAAGGAGTTTCTTAGGAGGAAAACATGTATGGGAAGTAGATTAAGTAATGCTGTTGGGCTAATCAGAACTGTACAACAGGATCTACTTTTGATCTGGTTTTTTGTATTGCCCATCTGAGCTGAGAGCAAAGAACAGCACTGGCAGTAAATGTGGTGCCTCTCTGTATCTCAGGCAACAAGAATGATTTGACATGCTTCAATTAAACAAATTATCAGTCTGTGCCCAAAAGATCATTATTAGGACAGTGGTAATGGCATTCATATGGTGAACCCCACACTGAAACATAATTTAGGGGTAAAGATGGAGGAAAATGGGCACTCAGAAGAGAGGAGCAGATGACTCCCGTTGTGTATGGTCCATGCAAAAACCGCTGAAAGATGCTTGTAAGAAAAAGACCCATCTTTAAAAATTCAGTCACTGAGCTCCAGAGAGCATATAAATTTTAAAAGAGGTGGGATTCCTCATACCATCTCACAATGAAAGTTGTTTCTGCCACTCCAGAAATGATGGTGCTTCAAGGCAGACACAGAGAAAAAATACAGCATGACCAATTCTGTTGCAGCCCAGTAGTTCTAGGAAGAATTTAATCTACCTGTGAAGCGAACTAAGAGATTCACATGCTCTCCTCCTCCTGGGTCTTCCCCCTTGTATGCTTCTTGATGTTTAGAGGCATTGAACCTGATCTAGCCATTTCTCCTCATTAGTTAGTTTTCAAACACATGGTATTTTGTCACTGAGATGAAATCTAGATGTTGTCATACAGCTGTGATGTACCCTTCAGAGTTCAAGGGCTATTACATTACCTTTGAGATTTTTTTCCTACTTGTAGTTGTTGAGATCCTGTCTGTTTTCCATTTCATGTTGAAGAACTTTTTATTGTCCACTTCAAAAGGAAGTTAAAGCTTCGAAGTCCCTCTGCAGAAAATAGAAAACCCCTCAGCCTGTGCAGGAGCAAAGAGTTAAGGATGAAAACACAGAGCAAAATGTTAAGTAACTTAAGCATTACCGTATGGTAGGGTAATTACAAGTAAAATGATGCCATATATGGTAATACTCACAGGGATTCGGGGGAAGCCAAATGATGGGCACTGTTGCCCTGGAAGAAAGGAAATGCAATTCATGTAGTGATGAACTACAAATAACCTTTAATAAAAAGGAATAGTTCAAAGCCTAGGGTTTGTTTGAAGAAAGTTTTGGTTTTCTTTTTCTTTCTCTTTTTTTTCCCCCCAAAGAAACAAGTTGTAAGGTAGATTTATTTGAAAACTTTGTATGCATATGTCTTCAAATTGGTGTGCTTGGTTTGGAATTGTTCCCAGGACACTTAATTTTTATCAATAAAACATGGAAATATTTTAGCACTGAAGCCCAGGCAGAGATGTATCCAACCTCTAAACTGTGCAAATTAGCCCAGGTCTTGTGAAAAGGAACATATTCATCCCAATTATTTCTGAGATGTGTTTCTCTTCTAAAAGCCAGAAGAAACACTTCTCATCATGTCGTACCTCAGGCAGGAATTGTTTCTGGTTTCCTAAGGTTTATATCAATGTCATCCTGTCTTGAAAGTTCTGCCCAGCATTTACTCATATTTTTAAAGTCCATTTATCACTGGCTCCTTGGTAGGGAAAATTAACTCCTGTATTTCCTAATTAGGAAAAGAAGCAGAACTGCAATGGATCCAGCTAAATACTTTCAGATTCAAAAGAGTTGACAAATATCCATGAGATTTTTGAATGTATTGTTCTTTTTATTTTTAAATCCATTCTAGCTTAAATCCAAAGATAAATAGGTCCAACTTACACTCAGACTGTTGCCCTCCTCACAGCACTAGCTTGATACAGTTGAAAGAACTAGTTTATTACATCCACACCCACTTTAATACCCTTTTTGACTGCTGAGATAGGACAGTATAAAAACATTTTAATCTATATAATCATCAGAGCCAAAGGTATCCAGAAGATGTGAGATGATGTTATGTGACACTTAAAGAGGGAAAAGTAGGCTGGAAATATTCTTCTGAGAAAAGACTGTGCAAATCTGGCCCTTGCACCTGTACTTTGAAAGCCAGTATTTTACTTTAAGAGAGGGCTTAAGAGTTGTAAATAAGCTTAACCCTGGCAGTCCTCTGGGAGGTGAAAAATTGCCACCACCTTCCTGCTACCCAAGGGACACTGCACTGAGCACAGCCAGGACACTGATTCTGCTGGTCAGACATCTCCCCACACGAAATGTCCCTTACTACCCAGGGACACCTCAGGCAGTCCCAGCTCTGGTCCAACTGAATTCAAGGAGCATTTAAACATGGAGTTCAGATGAGGCAGGATCAGTCGCTTATTCTGCAGCCCTGATATAAGCTGTTAGTCTACTTTAATGGCAGAGTTTCAGAAGATAAAGCTGTTTTATTACTGCTGATGTTTTTTCTTACTGCTGTACCACAACATAGCTAATGTTGTATTTTTTTGGTCTTAAAACACAAGCAGACTCCCTGCCAGCTCCGCTTCTCCTAAATGCTCAGATACTGCCAAAGCAAGATGAACTGCTGTTCAAAAATGCATCATGTTTTAGAATTGCCTTAAATGGCCCAATGTCCAGTAGAAATACTAACAGGATAGAGATAGAGCTCCGATAATGCGCTCTTTGCATGCTGAAGTCAGGTGGATTTAGAGAGATGGTGTTCTAGGGTAAATACTAACCAAGTCAGGCAGCTTCCAGTCCTGTTTTTGTACACTAAATACATCACATGGCAGAAGGAGTCCACTTGTTACCTACCTTCTTTTGTGTTACTTTCTTTCCCCTCAGAGGTGAATCTGGTGCTGGCAAGACAGAAAATACCAAAAAGGTCATTCAGTACCTGGCTGTTGTTGCTTCATCACACAAGGGCAAAAAGGACATCAGCATCACTGTAAGTGAGCTTTTCCGTATTCAACTCTTCTTCAATCCTGTTAGGACTGTACTGAGCTGACTGTACAATGTCTGTGGCTTGCCAAAGAGTCGACATATTAAGAGTACACAATTACATCACAGCTCTGTGTTTATGGAAAAAAACCTTTTGTTTGACAGCCCCTTAGGCATCAAATCAGAATGTACTTTGCTAGAAGAGAAATATTCATAGCTTTCCATATGCATAGCACCTATTTATATTCTAGCATGAAGGCCTTGAACTCTGCAAGGTCTTGGGTCCTTATTTTACCCTTGGCCCCTAGCAACTAAGTAGTTTGGGAAAACCTTTAACTAATACATTGTCCAAATGCATCACTAAAATTTAAACTTCCAAAGCTTTGATTGGCTTTGTGAGCAAGTAAGTTTTCTCACTAACTAGCAGAGAGTCCCAGTATAAAATTTGTCTTTTCTTTCTATTCCTCTGTCAGAGAACAATTTTGAAAGGCACAATTTTCTTAAAGTACTTTTTTCCTTCAGAATTTGTAACAGTCTTGCCTTAGCGACTAAAGATCATTTTCTTGCTCTAAACCATAATACAAGCTCATACCTGCCAGGTTCCTAGAGATGATTAGTGTGACTGAGGTTCCCAACTGTCTTGGCTGTTTTCAATGATATGACTCCAGGTCCTATGTCATTTCCAGCCTTTTGAATGTTACTCAAATTTCTGCAAAAAAACACAGCAATTCACTTTTATGACAAAACAAGCTTAATTCAGGAAGACATTTCAGTGTGTCCCAAATGCAAGTCTGGGTCCAAAATAAGCAATTAGTAGGGCAGTGGGACGCAAAGTTAAAATCTCATTACTACACCTGTGCTGGCTCTTCCAGTTGCCCTTGGCTACCTTGAATGCTGGTAGACAGAGGACTCCAGAGCACAGGGTGTGCAGCCTGGCCTCTTCCACCATAAATAACTGTTGTTTATGTACAGAAAATTCTGCTTTGGGACAGGGGAGGGAGTAGATGTCCTTTTGGGTAGTATTTTCTATAAATCTGTGATTAAATTTAGTGGAAACAGTCCAAGACTAAAGGCATCGTTTTCCTTTGTTGAATGTTTACGCAAAAAACTTATTTCTTCCTACTGGGTCGCTGCTTAATGGCTGGGGGAAATGAACTTTGTGGTTTCAAGGCCATTCCTAATGGGCATGTAACTGCAGTTGCTGCTGACTCCTCTGGGGAATTACATGAGTCTCAGGATCAAAATGGCCCTGAGATAGACTCGAAGGCAAATATCCACCAGATGGGAGCTGAGAGAAAGTCTAAGTTGTTCTATAACATACTGACAAATAGTAATTCAGTGACTGGGACTACTGACATTGCAATTTCAGTCATAAAGAAATAAATAAATAATGTCTCAGTTGCACCAGAGAAGAACTGGGGATTTACCATAAAAATATCTGTCCTTGTCTGGGAGACTAACCTGGGACTGGATCCAAATCCCATCCCTTTGCTTCAGGGTTTTGTTTTTCTTCAGTTAAACTGCTCTATATATGTTAATGGTATTTGTACTCTTGGTATGTCTGCAACAGATTGTATTTGTATTCCTGGTTTATTTGCATGGAAACTGTGTATTGGTTATTTTAATACAGGAAAAACAATAAAAATGTCTGTGTAATGGAAATGATACTGACACTTCTTTTATACCACATTATTCAATACAGCAAGGTCCATCTTTTTCTTACGTGAGTAACTTAGACTGTTTGATGTGTGTTTAAGGCACTGAGTGTAGATCTGCATGCTATTGTTGCACCTCAGAAATTTAAGAGAGATTTTGTTGAAATTTGTTGTATGATATGATAAAAAGCAACAATAGCCCCAAATGCTCTCACAAATCAACCCTAACTGTGTCAGGCTCCATGGTAAAGAATGAGGTCTGACACAGGCAGGGTCATCTTTCAAATATCACCCTCTTCTATATGTGTGTGTTCAAATTCCCCTAGTTTGAATGAAATTTCCTACGATCCTGAAAGAGCCACTCAGCCTGAAATTCAGCAATGTGATTTCTGAATGAAAATACACAAATGCTTTCTGTGCTTCAGGTTGAACTTTTGAGGACTGTTGTGAAATAATTCCTAAACCTCACAGTGTTTGATTGGTTTGGTTGGCTGCATGCTTTCCATTTGATGCCGTGATTGAGAGATGCTTTCAATTTTACATTTTCATGTAACTGTTGAGAACTGTTCACATCCACAAAAGTTAGCATGTTCTCAGCTTGCTGCTATGATGTGTAACAGAGCAATTCCCACTGCAGCGTGTGTCTGCAGGTGTGTTACAGCAGTTTCTTACAGGCCCTCCTGTATTGTGGCATGCCACACCAGCATACCAATGCTTTGGGAATATAGCAGGTTTGCTGGCATATTCCGTCTATTTCTGTGCCATGTAAATGGGATTTTTTTTTTTTTAATGGGGTATTTTTTCCCCATTCTGACTGCTGCCTCTCAGATTTTGGCTCTGACAAAGGGCAATGTGTTGCCCCTTATAGTTAATTTACTCTACTCTGCCCTGGTGAGACCCCATCTGGAGTGCTGTGTCCAGCTCTGGAGTCCTCAGTACAAGAAAGATGTGGACCTGTTGGAACGGGTCCAGAGGAGGCCACAAAAATGATCAGAGGGCTGGAACACCTCTGCTATGAAGAAAGGCCAAGAGAGTTGGGGTTGTTCAGCCTGGAGAAGAGAGAGGGGGGAGACCTTATCGCAGCCTTTCAATACTGAAAGGGGGCCTATGAGAAAGATGGGAACAGACTTTTCAGCAGGGCCTGTAGCAATAGGACAAGGGGTGATGGTTTTAAACTAAAAGAGGGAAGATTTAGACTAGATGTAAGGAAGAAATTTTTCACAATGAGGGTGGCACAGGTTGCCCAGAGAGGCGGTAGAAGCTGCATCCCTGGAAACATTCAAGCTCGAGTTGGATGAGGCTTTGAGCAACCTGACCTGGTTGAAGATGTCCCTGCTCACTGCACGGGGGGTTGGACTAGATGACCTTGAAAGGTCCCTTCCAACCCGAACCATTCTATGAGTCTATGATTCTAATTTAGTACTTCATTTGACAAACACTCTGCAAAAAAAACTAATTAATTACTGGCATAGGAACTCTGGAGAGTTCAGTGGACTTACAGCTGCATACAGTGCTGTTAATTTGGAACCACAGTTTTATACCCCAAGTTTATGGCTTAGCTCAGTTTTCACTAGAAGCAGGTGGTATCTGTCTCAGTTTAGCAGACAAGGCTCTATTTTAGCTGTTACCACCTGATTTCAGCAACGCCCTACACTTACACTGGAGTTTTTAAGTCTACAGAGTTTAACTGGAAAGAGTTGTTCAGTACAGAGAAAATTCTTGGACTTTTAGGAATTAATTACTTATTCTAGGACTCCTGTATTAGCTTGTTCGGAAATCTTCCTTCCCTCTTCCTTCAACTTTTAGGTAGTAACTTTTGGGAGATTTCTCGTAGGGGTTTTTTTGTTGGGTTTTGGTTTTTTTTTTCAAAATGCACTCTTGATACATGCCTCAGCTCTCAAAAGATCCATGCTTTCAGGAAGATGCTCATTATCCCACCTCGTGGCCGCACAGAGAAGTTCAGCTATTTATTAACAAACTGTTGCTTTTACTGGTGTTTTTGAGGCAGCTCTCATCATTGCCACATAAGTTACAAGACATTCAGGAACAGCTTTTAGAAAAAGACTAATCTGCTTTGCACACATTTTCCAAATTATTTTACCTAGATTCAGCCTAAATATTGCCTTATTTTCTAATTAAAATTATTTAAATTATATCATATTATCTATCAAGGACTTAATGCATGTATACTACTACAGAGTAGTCCTCAAAGAATAAGATGACAAGAGCAAATGTGAAAGTGAGTGACCTCATCGGATAGAGCTAAATGAAAAGTTAAAAAATACTGTATTCATAAGCAAAGGATTTTTTCAACTTCAGTGATTTGTTTAGAAATAGGAGTATTAAATGCATGCTTGTTTCTTGCATGATTTGTTTCATTAGCAATTACCAATCACAATTAACAATGTAAAACACAGTTTGTGTGTTTGCATGAGAATTCATTATCCTAGTTTGAAATAAATGAATGCATTTCCATATTTAACCTAAATAGCCTTGCATGGATCATTATTAATAGACTTGATAAAATCTGCTTCGTAGCTTTGTGCTGCATTACATTAAAATGATTCTTGGCAAATTATTCTAATTACATCATCATTTGCTAGCAAAGGATCTCAATAAACTAACTTGAAAAAGACATGCTAGAGGTTCCTTTAAGAACATCCCTTCCAAAAAATTATACTAAACTGGAAAAAAATTTATATGGAATGACCCTTTTTTAAAGAAAGGCCAGTCATGATGCTAAACAGATTAATAGAATTTGATCTGTTACAGGCAAAAGGGCTGAAAAAGGGTCATGTATACAGGACAGCAGTCCTGCACAAATATATAAACACTAAGTTTAACAAAGAATGAAAACAAATCCACATGAAGTGCAGTATTCAGAAAAAAAAAAAAGTTAGAGGCTTAAATTATCTTTCACATTTTTCTCCCATGTACATTTATTGGTTTTCATTAACTACTTATGAAGTTTAGGGTTAACTGCATCTGAATGAATTTTAGGGTGAGCTGGAAAAACAGCTTCTACAGGCAAACCCTATTCTTGAAGCTTTTGGAAATGCCAAAACTGTGAAGAACGACAACTCCTCCAGATTCGTAAGTAAAAGAAATCCAGTTGGGTCTATGTGGGAGGGAGGTACAGCATCTTTAAAAGCACAACATACAGACAGTAGCCCTCACCCATGCTTCCCTCTAAAGAGCATTTTAAAACTAATCCTTTAAAAACAGCTTAGAATTCCCCTCTGAAATAGTAATTTGGCCTTATAGACAATTACAGATCAAGCTCAAACTTGACAGTACCATTCTCCTTCCAGATTCAATTCCTGCTCCAGGACATATCCATCTTCAGAATATTTGCAAACAAAACCTATACTTTCTTTTCCTTTGCACCACTCTTAAGCATATATCTCATGAGGTGTGAATGCTACTTAGCAAGAGAGGTTAATATATTAAATTAAAAACTACAGGAGAAAAAGAATAAACAGTCATAAAGATTCAAGTTTGAATGATGTGAGCTGAGGGCTGTCACTATTTGATGACACTTTTTTCTGGGAGTGCTGGCAGATGCTTGTTTTCCCTGCAGACTCTCCCCTCCCACCTCTGCTCCCTCCCTGCAAAGTTCAGGGATCCATGCAGATGAACCTTAGCAGAGGGAGTTACATAGATCCAATGCTATTCCCTCATTGAACTTGGGGAAATGAAAGTAGAAGAGAGATGTCATATCCCCAGCTTCCAAAGCCTGGTCCAGTAGGGAGCACTCCTTTCCCTCTAAGCGCCTGAACAAACTGTGGGGGCAAATCTCTGCAGAGGGAATATCAGAGAAGTTCACTTCCTTTGAGGTTTTTCCACAGGCTCTCCCAGCAGGAGGAAATCAAGCATGTTATTCTTAAAAGGATGATGTACATGTCTTATTAAATAGACTAAATACTACTGTTGGAAAACCTGGCATAACCTGAAAGAACAGCCAAATCTAGATCTTCTTTTCATTCACAGGGCAAATTCATCCGCATCAACTTTGATGTGACAGGCTACATTGTCGGAGCAAACATAGAGACTTGTATCCTTTTCAGTGAGCTGCACTGGGAGCTAACTAGGGTGAATAGAAGGAAGTAAGATAAACAAGCTCTATTGCATGTCTAAGAAAGGCAAATATTGCTGGGGCTAGTATAAACAAAGATGGAGGGAAGTGGCTCCATTTATGCTGGTACCAGCTTCTCCATTTGTCTTACTCTCGTGTCTACATTTTCAGGTCTGTTTTCTCACCTATAGGAAAGTGTGCTATTCCTCATATACAGCTTCAGAAAATGGAAGCATCATACCTAAGGCAACAACAGGGGACTTTAAAAGCAGAGTCCCAATAATACGATAATGGGAAAAGATTGTTTTGTGGTTAAGAGTGCATGTGATCTTGAGAGCTATGCAGTCGTTTTGTATCAGTGTGACCCTGCGTGGGTCACTCCAGTTCCCTGTGGTTTACATTTGCAGCTGCATTAGAAGTTTTTAAACTGTTTCTTTCTGGTGCTGTGACAGGCACTTTGAAAAAAACACTGAATGCTTGGTATTATCACTACAGTTTACCCAGGAACTTGGAGAGTGCTTTCCAGTTTTCAGGTCCAGGTTTTGCTTTTGTCCCGGTCCTGACCACATGTTGGAATGAAGTATTCAGTACAGTCCACCCACTCAGTCCAGATGAAATTCAGCTTGGCCTGACTTTGCTTGTCAAGCACTGTTGCCTCTTCCCTTGGTTATTTTTATGAGATAGTGTGTTTTAATGAACAAATGAATATATATCTAAATTCCTCCGTGCCGCATTACTCATCTTTGCATAGAGTAATGCGGCACTGAGGAATTTTGCTGCTTGCTCCAATAAATGAGAAAGAATGATGCAGCCATAAAGGACCTTATCTTCTGGATTTAGCATCAAACAACAAACAGTTTATCTTTCTGCTTTTATCTTGACCAATGAACTTCAGAAAAAATCAAGTTTTATTTTTTTTGGTCTTAACTGAAGTTTTATCTATAGGACTATAGCCTTTAAAGAGTGACTCACTGACTGATGTTGAAATACTTATACTACCGTCAACTTAATTTTTAGTAATTTATAGTCAAAAAAATGGACCATAAATGAAGTTTGCTTTTAATCCTACAATACTGGCCTCAACTTATTTTCTAGCAGCTCACCTTACATTGAAAGAAGCATATTGGTACTTAATTTTAAAAGTGGTGTGAAATATATTATGAATACTATTTTTATGTATCTGATTTTAGAAGCATTTATGTCTATTGTAGTGCTTATTACCATGATTACCAGCTTTTACCATACAAAAAGAGGTAGGAAATTTATCTACTCATTGTGGTGAGAATTATATCAATACCAGAGCTCCTCCCACAGAATTAGATGTGTGTTCATGTTAGACAAGCTTGTGGCAAATATTTCAACAATGCTATTGATGTTTCTGAGGCTGATGGCACAAGTAAGGAAGGACTGAAATATGTTATTGATTTTTTTTTAACACACTTAAACAGATTTGCTTGAAAAATCCCGTGCTGTTCGTCAGGCTAAAGATGAGCGAACATTTCATATCTTTTACTATTTGCTTTCTGGAGCTTCTGAACAAATGAGAAGTAAGTCACTTGCTAATGATTCTTAGATCTCATTGAACAGCCTGAGTAATGACTAAAGCAATTTATCTTGTTTAACTGTATGTCATTCAATCTTTTCTATAAGTAAACAGCTCTTTAGATATAGGAAATAATTATCTCAGTTTAAATTCTCTCAAGGAAGCTTCCCTTGATGTCCACCTGTTTGAGCCAGGTTGTTTGCAGTTTATAGGACATTTCAGTTTACAGGAGATGTAAACCCATTCAGATCCCATCTTGAATTATGTTGAGAAGACAAATAGGGAAGAAATATTAATTATTTTTTTACACAGAAGAAAATTGGGTTCCAAATAAAAATATTGGCTTATGGTTTTAAAATAAATTAAGAGAATGTCATTCCCATAGCACATTATTACACTATGAAACCCATAGCTTCAGAACGTTGAGAAGGTGAAAAGTGTTAGTGGATCCTAAAAAGGGATTACACATAATATGTATTGGAACATCATGGTTCAAATACGACATCTTTCTCTAAATCACTGGTTAACAAATAATGTATAAAGCAATGGATAACTCTATATTTTCCCTGTTTTTCATGCTCCTTACTGAAGGATCTGTTGTTGGCCACAGTACATGGCTAGAGTCTTTTGATCTGGCCCACTAAAATTCCACTGAGGGGCAGAGACATTCCTCAGTTACTAATGAAGACTGGAAACTTAACACAATCAAGCTTGCTAAATGAAGTGCTATTTTGAA
>NW_010300123.1:43021-43895 GCF_000700745.2 Antrostomus carolinensis | reverse complement strand
CGAGCAGAGTCTTCCTTTGCTGAAAATACTGTTGTTTTCCTGTTGTTCATTGGGAGAACTCATGAACAAAAAGCATTAAGCTGATGCACTTAAATAAAGCTTTTCCTCTTTGCTTTATAGATGATCTGTTGCTGGAAGGTTTCAACAATTATACCTTTCTATCTAATGGCCACGTACCTATTCCTGCTCAACAAGATGATGAGATGTTCCAGGAGACCTTGGAAGCCATGACAATTATGGGCTTTACTGAGGAGGAACAAACAGGTGAGAATTGTTAGCAAGATTGTATTAAATGTATGCCTCTGCAAGTGACAGTATATAGAGATACAAATACACAGAGGTTAATTCTGTCCAGAATAATCACTTCGCAAAATATGCATATGAAGTAAGATTCTATATTCATGTAAGAAAATTAAGGTAATTTAGATTTTATGTCCAGGTTTCTCTGGAGAAATATGATCTTGCATGAACCACCAACTGGCAGATTCTAAATGTACCCATGTTATTTAACCTCTTTGCCTCTTATTTCCTCTGTGTAAAACTATTACCAACTATTACCTAGCTACTGTTTTTAAGAAGTGCACTGTGAATTAGTGCCCATAGAGTTCCCTCCTTCTCAGAAGGTATTAGATGAATTAAACCATAGATGTCTCATAGAAAGAGAATAAAGGTTCTCTCATAAGGTGGAACTTCTCAAGGTGTTTCTACCTCACCTTAAGATTAATATGGGAACTCAGTTCTGTGTGATCAGGAGAGACACAAGATCATGGCAGGATCTAAACTCAGGATCAAGACCACATAACACAAGCAGCATGTTCAGAGACAGTAATAACAAGCAACTGGACTGGTGGCAGTATAGTGCCTGAAGATAACA